>NW_026694614.1:0-17788 GCF_021218885.2 Marmota monax | reverse complement strand
TTGATAATCCTAGCCCAAACCCTAATGTTAACCCTAACCCTAACCAGAAAACTACCCATAGACATAACCCTAAAATTAACACTCAGCATAGCCCTAACTATAGATCAAACCATAAACCTAACCATAAACCTAAACATAACCATAGCTCTAATCCTAAACCTTTCACTAATTCTTACTCGAAACCAAAATCTAAACTTAACCTAACCCTATCCATTACCTTAACTCTATCCCTAACGCTAATGATAACCCTAGCCCTAACTCTAACCCTAATCCTAAATCTACCGTAATCCTATCCTTAGACCTAACCCTAATCCTAGCCCTAACCCTAGCTCGAAACCTAACCTTTATGCTAAACATAACCCTAAACCTAACCCTAATGCTAGTTCTAACACTAACTCTAACCCTAACTCAAGGCATATTCCTAACCATAACTCTAACCTAAGCTTTAACCCTATCAATTACCCTAACCATAACCCTTACCCCAATGCTAACCCTAAGCCTAAACCTGGCCCTATCACTAACGCTATCTGAATCAATTACCCTAAACCAAACCTGAACCTTAAAACAAACCCTAAATATACCCTAACCCTAAACCTAATGCTAATTTGAGCCATAAACCTAAATCCTTACCTAAGCCAAATCCTAATCCTAATAATTCCCCGAGCTCTAAACCTGACCCTTACCCTAAACCTAACCCTTACACTAGACGTAGCCATAAGCCTAACCCTAAAACTATCTTTAACCATAACCCTAGACCTGATATTAGTCCTAGCACTAATCCTAGCCCTGAATCTAAAACAAACACTAGCCCTCTTCCTAGCCCTAAACCTAGCCTTAATCATAACCTTAACCCCCACCCTAGCCCTAACCCTAACTCTAATCCTCACCCTATGTCTAAACCTAGCTATAACGCCATTCTTTATCCTAAACCTAAACCTAACCCTATCCCTATTGCTAGGCCTAAGCTGAACACTAACCCTATCCCAAATCTTAGCCCTAATTTAACCCTATCCAAAACCCTAACTCTAATTTTAGCCCTATCATTAACTCTATCTCCCACACTAGCCCTATCCCTAGTTCTAACTCTATCCCTTACCATAACTCTAACCCTGGCCCTAACCCTTGCTCTATCCTTAATCCTAGCCTAATCCTAGATCTAAACCTAACTATAAATGTAACCCTAACCCTAAGTCTAAGCCTAACACTAACACTAGCCCTAACCCTAATACTAATTGTAAAACTAGCCCTAAACCTAACCCTAGGACTAAAACAAAACCGAGCAATAGACCTAAACCTAAACCTTAACTTAAACCAAACCCTAAACTACTACAAGAACTAATCCTAGCCCTAATTGAGTCCTAACCCTAACCTTAAAACTAACCCTGACCCTGACTCATATCCTAAAAATAACTCTAGCTCCAAATATCACCCTAACCTTAAATCTAACACTGACACTAAAACTACTCCTAACCCTAACCCTAAAGCTAACCCTGGTTCTTACATTACCTGTTGCCCTAACCCTAGCCCTAACACTAACACAAAAACTAGCCCCAATCTGAGCCCTAACCTGAAGCCTCAACCTAGCCCTAACACTTACTCAATCCCTGACCCTTACCCTTAAACTAACCATAAGAAAATGATAAGCCTAACCCTAACCCTAACTCTAACACTAGCACTAATCCTAAACTTAAAACTAGACTTAACCTTAGCTCTAACCCTATGAATTACAGTAACCCTAACCATTAACATCATCATAACCTTAGCCCTAACCCTAAACATACTCTATCCCTAATTTAAACCTAAACCTATACCTAACCATAAACCTAACCCTTGCAGTAGTACTAACCCTAGCTCAAACTCTAACAATTATGCTAAACTTAACCCTAACCCTAGTCCTAAACATAAACCTAACCCTAAACCTAACCCAGCATCTAAACCTGTCCATTACCTTAACCCTAATTATCACCCTAATCCTAACCCTAGACCTAATCAAAACTTTACCCTATCCTTAGCTATAACCCTAGCTCAAACCCTAACCCATACCCTAAATCTAACCCTAGCCTTTACCCTAACCCTAACTCTAACTCTAGCCCTAATCCTAAACATAACCCTAACCCTAACCCTAGCTCTAACCCTATCCATTACCCTAATAATAACCATAAACCTAATGCTAACCCTAAGCCTAACCCTAACCCTATCCATTACACTAAACCTAATCTGAGCCCTAAACCTAACCTGAAGCCTAAACCTTACCTTATCTATTATCCTAACTGTAACTCAAACCTAATGCTAATTTGAGCCATAACACTAAATCACAACCTAACACAAACCCAAAACCTGACACTGACTATTATAATAACCCTAGCTCTCAACTTGTACCTCACCCTAAACCTAACTCTGACACTAGACCTAGCCATAAATCTTACATGAAAACTCTCCCTAACCATAACTCTAGATCTGATATTAGCCCTAGCTCTAATTCTTGCCATAATCCTAACACAAAGGCTAGCCCTCATCCTAGCCCTAAACCTAGCCTTGATCCTAACCCAAACTCTAACTCTAGCCCTATCCCTAATTTTATCCCTCACCCTAGTTCTGAACCTTGCTATAACCCCATCCCTTCCCCAAAATCTAACCCTAACTCTAACCCAAACACTAACCCTGCCTTTAACACTAAACCTACCTCTGTAGGTTTAACACTAAACCTACCTCTTTAACCCTTACACTAATCCTAGACCTGATCCTAGCCCTAATTTAGCCCTAACCCTACCACAAGCACTAAGACTAACTCTAACTCTCGCCCTAGCCCTATTCCTAAATCTAACCCTATTCCTTAACATAACCCTAACACTTGCCCTAACCTTAGCCCTAACATTAGCCATTGCCTTAACCCTAGAACTAAACATAACTCTAAGTCCATTCCTAACCCTAAGCCTAAACTTCACACTAACACTAGCCCTAACAATAACACTAATCCTAAAACTAGCCCTAATCTAGTTCAACCCCTAAAACAAAACTGAGCCATAGCCCTAACCCTAACACTTAACCTAAACCAAAACCTAACCCTACACATAGCCCTAACCTTAGCCCTAATTCCAGCCCTAATCTAACCCTAAAACTAGCCTTGAGCCTGACTCTGACCTTACACTAACCCTAACTCTAACATCACCCTAAAAGTATACCTAATCCTAAAATTAGAATGAGCCCTAACCCTAACCCTAAAAGTAGCCCTAATCATAACTCTAGTTCTTACATTAGCTGTAGCCCTAATCCTAGCCCTAACCTAACCAAAAACCTAGACCTAACCTGAGCCCTACACCTCATTAAAACCCTAACCCTAGCCCTGACCATTACCCTAAACCTAACCCTAACCCTAAAACTGGCCCTAACCCTAAACCTAACCCTAGACTTAATCCTAACCATAATCTAGCCCTATCTCTAGCTCTAACTCTATCCATTACCCTAAACATAACCCTAACCCTAATGATAGCCCTAACCCTAAACTTAAGCCTAAACCTAAACCTAGACCTGACACTAAACCTACCCGTCACCCCAACCCTAACCATAGCTCAAACCCTAACACTTACCCTAAACCTAACCCTAACACTAACCCTAGATCTAACCCTAACCTGAACCCTAGCCCTAATCCTAACCATAACCCTAGCCCTAAACTATCCATTACCCTAAACATAAGCCTAACCCAAACATAGCTCTAAACATAGCTCTAACCCCATCTATTAGCCTAACCCTAACTATTTATTTATTTATTTATTATTGATTGTTTAAAACATTACAAGCTCTTGACATATCATATTTCATACATTAGATTCAAGTGGGTTATAACTCCCATTTTTACCCCATATACAGATTACAGAATCACATCGATTACATATCCACATTTTTACATAATGCCATATTAGTAACTGTTGTATTCTGCTACGTTTCCTATCCTCTACTATCCCCCTCCCCTCCCCTCCCATCTTCTCTCTCTACCCCATCTACTGTAATTCATTTCTTTCCTTATTTTTTTTCCCATTCCCCTCACAACCTCTTATATGTAATTTTGTATAACAATGAGGGTCTCCTTCTATTTCCATGCAATTTCCCTTTTCTCTCCCTTTCCCTCCCACCTCATGTCTCGGTTTAATGTTAATCTTTTCCTCCTGCTCTTCCTCCCTGTTCTGTTCTTAGTTGCTCTCATTATATCAAAGAAGACATTTGGCATTTGTTTTTTAGGGATTGGCTAGCTTCACTTAGCATAATCTGCTCTAATGCCATCCATTTCCCTGCAAATTCCATGATTTTGTCATTTTTTAGTGCTGCATAATACTCCATTGTGTATAAATGCCACATTTTTTTATCCATTCATCTATTGAAGGGCATCTGGGTTGGTTCCACAATCTAGCTATTGTGAATTGTGCTGCTATGAACATCGATGTGGCAGTATCCCTGTAGTATGCTCTTTTAAGGTCTTCAGGGAATAGTCCGAGAAGGGCAATAGCTGGGTCAAATGGTGGTTCCATTCCCAGCTTTCCCAGGAATCTCCATACTGCTTTCCAAATTGGCCGCACCAATTTGCAGTCCCACCAGCAATGTAGAAGAGTACCCTTTTCCCCACATCCTCGCCAGCACTTATTGTTGTTTGATTTCATATTGGCTTCCAATCTTACTGGAGTGAGATGGTATCTTAGGGTGGTTTTGATTTGCATTTCTCTGACTGCTAGAGATGGTGAGCATTTTTTCATGTACTTGTTGATTGATTGTATGTCCTCCTCTGAGAAGTGTCTGTTCAGGTCCTTGGCCCATTTGTTGATTGGGTTATTTGTTATCTTATTGTTTAATTTTTTGAGTTCTTTGTATATTCTGGATATTAGAGCTCTATCTGAAGTGTGAGGAGTAAAAATTTGTTCCCATGATGTAGGCTCCCTATTTACCTCTCTTATTGTTTCTCTTGCTGAGAAAAAACTTTTTAGTTTAAGTAAGTCCCATTTCTTGATTCCTGTTATTAACTCTTGTGCTATGGGTGTCCTATTAAGGAATTTGGAGCCTGACCCCACAATATGTAGATCGGAGCCAACTTTTTCTTCTATCAGATGCAGAATCTCTGATTTGATATCAAGCTCCTTGATCCATTTTGAGTTAACTTTTGTGCATGGCGAGAGAAGGGGATTCAGTTTCATTTTGTTGCATATGGATTTCTAGTTTTCCCAGCACCATTTGTTGAAGATGCTATCCTTCCTCCATTGCATGCTTTTAGCCCCTTTATCAAATATAAGATAGCTGTAAATTTGTGGATTAGTCTCTGTGTCCTCTATTCTGTACCATTTGTCCACCCGCCTGTTTTGGTACCAGTACCATGCTGTTTTTGTTACTATTGCTCTGTAGTACAGTTTGAAATCTGGTATCGCTATGCCGTCTGATTCACACTTCCTGCTTGGAGTTGCTTTTGCTATTCTGGGTCTTTTATTTTTCCATATGAATTTCATAATTGCTTTATCTATTTCTACAATAAATGTCATTGGGATTTTGATTGGCATTGCATTAAACCTATAGAGAACTTTTGGTAATATCACCATTTTGATGATGTTAGTTCTGCCTATCCATGAACAGGGTATATTTTTCCATCTTCTAAGATCTTCTTCTATTTCTCTCTTTAGGGTTCTGTAGTTTTCATTGTATAAATCTTTCACTTCTTTTGTTAGGTTGATTCCCAAGTATTTTATTTTTTTGAGGATACTGTGAATGGGGTGTTCTTCCTCATTTCCATTTCAGAAGTTTTGTCGCTGATATACAGAAATGCCTTTGATTTGTGTGCATTGATTTTATATCCTGCCACTTTGCTGAATTCATTTATTAGTTCTACTAGTTTTTTGTAGACCCTTTTAGGTCTTCTAGGTATAGAATCATGTTGTATGCAAATAGTGGTAATTTAAGTTCTTCTTTTCCTATTTTTCTGTTTTAAATTTCTTTTGTCTGTCTAATTGCTCAGGCCAGTGTTTCGAGAACTATATTGAATAGAAGTGGTGATAGAGGGCATCCTTGTCTTGTTCCAGATTTTAGAGGGAATGCCTTCAATTTTTCTCCATTCAGAATGTTGCTAGCCTTTTACAATGTTGAGGTAAGTTCCTGTTATCCCTAGTTTTTCTAGTGTTTTGAACATAAAGGGATGCTGTACTTTGTTGAATGCTTTTTTGCATCTATTGAGATGATCATATGGTTCTTATCTTTGAGTCTATTGATGTGGTGAATAACATTTATTGATTTCCGTATATTGAACCATCCTTGCATTCCAGGGATGAATCCTACTTGATCATGGTGCACAATTTTTTTGATGTGTTTTTGTATCTGATTTGCCAGAATTTTATTGAGGATTTTTGCATCTAGGTTCATTAGAGATATTGCTCTGTAGTTTTCTTTCTTTGAGGTGTCTTTGTCTGGTTTCAGAATCAGGGTGATTTTGGCCTCATAGAATGAATTTGGAAGAGCTCCCTCTTTTTCTATTTCCTGAAATAACTTGAAAAGTATTGGTATTAATTCTTCTTTAAAGTTTTGTAAAACTCCGCTGTATACCCATCCGGTCCTGGGCTTTTCTTGGTTGGTAGTCTTTTGATTGCTTCTTCTATTTCATCCATTGATATTGGTCTGTTCAAATTGTGTGTATCCTCCTGACTCAGTCTGGGCAAATCATATGACTTAAGAAATTTATCGATGTCTTCACTATCTTCTATTTTATTGGAATATAGGTTATTTTGAAAATATATTTTGAAAAAATAATTCCTAATTATCTTCTGTATTTCTGTAGTATCTGTTGTGATATTGCCTTTTTCATCCCATATGTTAGTAATTTGTGTTCTCTCTCTTCTTCTCTTCATTAGCATGGCTAAGGGTCTGTCGATCTTATTTATTTTTTCGAAGAACCAACTTTTAGTTTTGTCAATTTTTTCAATAGTTTCTTTTGTTTCAATTTCGTTGATTTCTGCTCTGATTTTAATTATTTCTTGCCTTCTGCTACATTTGCTGTTGTTTTGCTCTTCCTTCTCTAGGGCTTTGAGATGAAGTGTGAGCTGATTTATTTGTTGTTTTTTTCTTTTTTTGAGGAATGACCTCCAGGCGATGAATTTCCCTCTTAAAACTGCTTTCATTGTGTCCCATAGATTCCGATATGTTGTGTCTGTATTTTCATTTATCTCTAAGAATTTTTTGATTTCCTCCTTTATGTCTTCTGTAATGCATTGATCATTCAGTAACATATTGTTCATTTTCCATGTGATGTAGGATTTTTCCTTCCTTCTTTTATCATTGATTTCCAGTTTCATTCCATTATGATCAGAAAAAATGCATGGTATTATCTCCACCCCTTTATATTTACTCAGGGTTGCCCTATGGCATAATATATGGTCTATTTTTGAGAAGGATCCATGTGCTGCTGAGAAAAAAGTATATCCACTTGATGATGGTTGATATATTCTATATATGTCAGTTAAGTCTAGGTTATTGATAGTGATATTGAGTTCTATAGTTTCTTTATTCAACTTTTGTTTGGAGGATCTGTCCAATGGTGAGAGAGGTGTGTTGAAGTCACCCATAATTATTGTGTTGTGGTCTATTTGATTCTTGAACTTGAGGAGAGTTTGTTTTATGAATGTCACAGCACCATTATTTGGTGCATAAATATTGATAATTGTTATGTCTTGTTGGTGAATGGTTCTTTTTAACAGTATATAATGTCGTTCTTTATCCCTTTTGATTAACTTAGTCTTGAAGTCGATTTTATTCGATATGAGGATGGCCACCCTGCTTGCTTACGAGGACCGTGTGCATGGTATATTTTTCCCAACCTTTCACCTCAGCCTGTGTATGTCTTTTCCAATCAGATGTGTCTCCTGGAGGCAGCATATTGTTGGATTTGTTTTTTAATCCATGTTACCAGCCTATGTCACTTTATTGGAGAGTTTAAGCCATTAACGTTTAGAGTTACTATTGATATATGGTTTGTACTTCCAGCCATGTTTGATTATTTATCTTTTTAAAAAAAAATTAGTTTTTTGTCTCCATGATTAGCTTTCCCCCATCCCTCTGTCTTTACTGAGGCACTTCCCACTGTTGGCTTTGGTTATTGTTTTTCATTTCTTCCTCGTGTAGTGTTTTGCTCAAGATGCTTTGCAGTGCTGGTTTTCTGGCTGCAAAATCTTTTAACTTTTGTTTATCATGAAAGATTTTTATTTTGTTGTCGTACCTGAAGCTTAATTTTGCTGGATACAAAATTCTTGGTTTGCATCTATTGTCTTTCAGTGTTTGAAATACGTTGTTCCAGGATCTTCTCACTTTCAGTGTCTGCTAACCCTAACTATAAATGCCATGATAATACTAGCCCTAACCCTAAACCTATTCTACCCTAACTGTAAACTTAACCTAGTCCTAACCCTCAACCTACACTAACCCTAACTGTAAACCTAACCCTAGACCTAACCATAAACCTAACCGTTGCCATAGTCCTAATCCTAGCTGAAACCCTAAGAGTTATGCTAAACCTAACACTAACCCTAGTCCTAAACCTAAATCTAATCCTTTCCATTTAGGCCTAACCCTAAACCTAATGCTAACACTAACCTTAACCTTACTTAAAACTAATCTGAACACTAAACCTAATCCTATCAATTACTCTAACCCTAACCCTAATGCTAATTCAAGCCCTAAAACTGAACAAAAACCTAACCCAAACTATGAACAAGAAACTGACTCTAATAACACACCTAGCTCTAAACTTGACCCTTACCCTAAACATAACCCTTAAACTAGACCTAGCCATAAAACTAACCCTAACAGTGTCCCTAACTGTAACCCTAGACCTGACATTAGCACTCTACCTAATTCTTGCCTTCAAACTAAAAAAAAAAACCTGAGCCTTCATCCTAGCCCTAAAGCTAGTCTTAACCCTAACCCGAACCCTCACCCTAACCCAAACCATAATTTTGACCCTTGCCCTAGTTCTGAACATAGTTATAACCACATCCTTTCCCCTAACCCTAAATCTAACACTATCACTAACACTAAAACCAGCCCTAACACTAGGCCTAATCCTAACAGTAACCATAGCTCTAATTCTAGCCCTAATTTATTGCTAACTGTAACCCTAACTCTAAACCTAGCCCTAAGATTAACCCTAACTCTAGGCCTAGACCTATTTCTAGTACCAACCTTATCTATTGCCTAAACCTAACACTAGCCCTAAACTTATTCCTAACCCTAGCCATGGTCCTAAACCTAGAACTAACCCTAACTCTAAATCTAACCCTAACTCTAAACCTAAACCTTAACCTAACACTAGCCCTAACCCTAATTCTAATTTGAAAACTAGCCCTAAACCTAGCTAGCCATAGCCCACAAACAAACTGAGCTATAGCCTTAATCCTAACCCTTAACCTAAACCAAATCCTAATGCTACACGTAGTTGTAACCCTATCCCTACAACTAATAATGACCCTGACTCTGACCCTAAAACTAACCCTACCTCTAAACATCACCCTAACCCTAAAGCTAACCCAAATACTAGACCTTGCCCTAATCATAACCCTAAAACTATCCCTAAACATAAAGCTAGTTCTTACATTAGCCACAGCCCTAACCTGAAATAAAAAAAAACCTAGCGCTAATCTGAGCCTAAACCCTAGCTTTAAACCTAACCCTAACCCTAACCCTAACACTAACTCAAACCCTAGCGCTAAACCTATTCCTTACCCTTAGCCAAACTCTCACCCTAATGCTAACCTAGTTCTAACCCTAAACCTTAGCTTTCCCCAATCCCTAACTCTATTACTAGTACTAACCCTAGACCTCATTTTATCTTTAACCCTAACCCAAAGCCTAAGCCTAAACCTTAATCTTATTCTGACCCTAAGACTTACCCTAGGTCAAACCTTACCTTAACACTAAACCGAACCCTAACACTAGCCCTACCAGTAAACCTATACCTAAAACTAAACATAACACTAGCACTAGACCTAAACTTAATCCTAAATATAGCCATAACTCTAGCCATAGTCCTAAAAAAACACCTAGCCCTAGCCCTAAATTAACCATTAACCTAAAGCAAAGACTAACCCTACCCCTAGACCTAACCCTAGTTTTAATTCTGGCCCTAACCATAAACCCAATGCTAACCCGAACACTGACACTTACCCTAACACAAACCCTAGCTCTAAACTTCATCCTAACCCAAAACTTAAAACTAACACTAGACATATGTATAACCCTAACCCAAAAAAACTAGCCATAACCATAAGCCTAGCTCTTACATTACCCATAGCCCTAACACTAGTCATAAACCTCACACAAAACCTAGCCCTAATACAAACACTAAACCTAGACCTATGCATAACCTTAACCCTAACCCTAGCACAAATCCTAAACTTAATGCTCGCCCTAGCCCTAAACCTAACTCAAACGCTAACCTTTACTCTAAACATAACCCTAGCTCTAACCCTAACCCTAACCTTATCCCTAATCCTAACTGTAACCATAGACCAAATCCTAGCTCTAACTTTATCCATTACCTAAACATAACCCTAACCCTATTGCTAACCATATTCATAACCCCAACCCTAACCCTAATCCTAACCGTAGCCCTGATTCTAAACCTAACCCTCACCCTAGCCCTAACCCTAGCTCAAACCCTAACACTTACCCTAAACCTAACCCTAACACTAGCCTTAGGAGTAACACAAACCCTAGCCCTAATCATAACCTTAACCTAAGCCATAACACTAGCACTAAACTTATTCTTTACTCTAAACATAAGCCTAAGCCAAATGCTAACCCTAGGCCAACCCTAACCCTATACCTCACACTAACCCTATGCATTACTCTAAACCTAAACTGAACTGTAAACCTAAGTCTATCCATTACACTAACCCTAATCCTAACCCTAATGTTAATATGAGCCCTAACCTTAAACCTTAACCCAAACCAATCTCTAATCCATACTCTGACCCTAATAATAACCTAGCTCTATAATGGAAGCTTCACTAAACCTATCCCTCCCACTGACCCTAGGTCAAAGCCTGACCTTAACACTAAACCGAACCCTAACACTAGCCCTACCAGTAAACCTATACCTAAAACGAAACATAACACTAGCACTAGACCTAAACTTAAACCTATCCCTAACACTATCCCTAAACATATCCCTAGACCTGACATTATTCCTGGCCATAATCCTAGCCCTAACCCTAACACAAACCCTAGCCCTCATCCTAGCCCTAAACCTAGACTTAATCCTAACCTGAACCCTCACCCTAGCCCTTTCCCTAAATATAACCCTCACCCTAGCACTGAACCTAGCTATATAACCCCATCCCTTCCCCTAAAACTAACCATAAACCTAGCCCTAACCATAGGACTAACCCTAACAATAATCATAGTGCTAATCCTAGCCCTATTTGAATGCTAAACTTAACCCTACCCCTAACCCTAGCCCTAAGACTACCTCTAACTCACACCCTAGCCCTATTTCTATTTATAACCCTATTCATTACCATAACCCTCAAAAGAGCCCTAAACTTAGCCCTAACCCTTGCCATAGTTCTAAAACTAGATCTAACCAAAACTCTAAATCTAACCCTAATCTTAAGCCTAAACCTCATTCTACAACTAGCTCTAACACTATTGCTAATCCTACAACTAGGTCTAACCTTAGCCCTAGCCCTAAAACAAAACTGAGCCATTGCTCTAAACCTAAATCTCAATGTAAACCAAACCCTAACCCATAACTAGCCATAACCTGAGCTCTAATTCAAGTCCTAGGCCTAAAACTAACCCTCACTCTGACTCATATCCAAACACAAACCCTAGCTCTAAATATCACCCTAACCCTAAAACTAATGCTAACACTAGACCTAGCTGAAACCCTAACCCTAAAACTAACCCTAATCGTAATCCTAGTTCTTACATTGGCCTTAGCCAAACCCTAGCCTCTAACACAAAAATAGTCCTAATCCAAGCACTAATACTAGATTTAACCCTAACCCTAACCCTAAAACTAGCCCTAAATCTAACCCTAATCCTAGCCCTAACCGTAGCTCTAATCCTATCCATTACCCTAAGCCAAACCCTATCCATAATGCTAACTCTAGTCCTAATCCTAATCCTTAGCCAACCCCAAACAATAACTCTATTACTAGTCCTAACACTAGCCCTCATTCTCTATCTAACCCTAACCCAAAACCTCACCCTGACCGTCACCCTTATTCTGACCCTAACACTAATTATAGGTCTAAACCTTACCTTAAACTGAAACTGAAACTAGCCCTACCAGTAAACTTATACCTAAACCTAACCTTAACACTACCCTAGACCTAAACCTAATCCTAAATCTAGCTATTACTCTAGCCCTTGACCTAAACAAAAACTTAGTCCTAGCCCTAACACTAACCCTTAACCTAAACCAAACACTAACCCTACCACTAGTCCTAGTCTGGCTTTCACCCTAATCCTAACTTTAACCTGAACACTGGCCCTGACACTAACATTAAACCTAGCTCTAAACCTGACCCTAACCCAAAATCTAAACCTAACAATAAACGTAGCCATAGCCCTAACCCTAAAACTAGCTCTAATCAGAACCCTAGATCTTACATTAAATATAGCGCTAACCCTAGGCCTAAAAATAACAAATAACTTAAATAACCCTAAAACTAATTGAGGCCTAAACCTACCCTAAGCATAACCCTCACCCTAACCCTAACCCTAGTCCTAACCCTAACCCTAACCATCACCTTAGTCCTACCCCTAGCTAAAAGACTAACCCTTAGCCTAAACATAACCCTCGCACTATCCCTAACCATAAGTCTAACCATAGCCCTAATCCTAACATTAATTCTAGACCTAACACTAGCTCTAACCCTAGGCATTACCCTAAATATAACTCTATCCCTAATGATAACCCAATCCATAACCCTAACTGAAACCCTACCCAAATCATAAACCTATCCCTAGACCTATCCCTAAACCTAAACCTTGTCATAGCCTTAACCCTAACTCAAACCCTAACTTTTACCTTAAATCCAACAGTAAACCTAGCCCTAAAACTAAACTTACACCTAAACCTAATATTAACCATAAAGCTAACCTTACATCTAATCCAATCTATTATCCTAAACCTGATCCTAACCCCAATGAAAACCCTAGCCCTAATTCTAAACCTAACCCTGACCATAACACTAAACCTAACCCTCTTCCTAGACCTAACCCTAGCTCAAAACCTAACCTTTACCCCAAATCTAACCCTAACCCTACCCTAAGCTAGGGTTACTAGCCCTAACCCAAAACCTAACCTAACTCTAGCCCTAATCTTAACCTAACCCTAGCCATAACCATAGCTCTAACCCTATATATTATCCTTATGAAAACCCTAATTCTAAAGCTAATCCTAGGCTTAACCATAACCTTTGTGCTAACCCTAAAGCTCTCCATTGCTGTAAACCTAACCCTGAAACCTAAACCTAACCCAATCAATTACCCTAACCCTAACCCTAATGCTCATTTGAGCCCTATCCCTGAACCATAACCTAAAACAAACCCTAACACTGCTCCTGACCCTAAAAATACACCTAGCTCTAAACCTGACCCTTACCCTAAGCCTAACACTTACACAAAACTTAGACAAAAACCAACCCTAAATCTACCCCTAAGTGTAACACTAGACCTGACATTAGCCCTAGCCCTAATTCTAGACCTAACCCTACAACAAATCCTACCCCTCATCCTAGCCCTTAACCTAGCCTTAGTCACAACCCTAACCCTAGCCCTAGCCCTATCCCTAATTCTAACCCTCACCCTACCTCTAAACCTAGCTATAACACAATACCTTACCCTAAAATTAACTATAACCCTAGCCCTAACACTAGGCCTAAGCTGAACACTAACCTAGCCCTAATCCTAGCCCTAACTTAGCCCTATCCCTAAAACTAACCAAAACCCTAGGCCTAAGACTAACTCTAACTCTCACCCTAGTCCTACCCTAGTTCTAACCCTATTGTTACCACAACCATAACCCTAGCCCTAACCCTTGCCCTATCATTAGACCTAGCCCTAATCCTAGATCTAACACTAAATCAAGTTCTAACCCTAACCCAAAGCCTCAGCCTAACACTAAAACTAGCCCTAACCCTAATGCTAATCTTATTACTAGTCCAAACCCTAAATCTAGGACTAAAAACAAACTGAGCAACAGCCCTAACCCTAAACCTTAACTTAAACCAAAACTTAACACTACACCTAGACGTAACCCTAGCCCTAATACAAGTCCTAACCCTAACTTTAAAACTTACCCTGACCCTGACTCATATCCTAACACTTATCCTAGCTCTAAAGACCACCCTAAAATTAAAGCAAATCCCAACAGTACTCTAGCCCTAATTCAAGTCATAACCCCAACTTTAAAACTTACCCTGACCCTGACTCATATCCTAACACTTATCCTAGCTCTAAAGACCACCCTAAACTTAAAGCAAATCCCAACAGTAACTCTAGCCCTAATTCAAGTCATAACCCTAACGTTAAAGATAACCCTGACCCTGACTGATATCCTAACAGTCACCATAGCTCTAAACACAGCCCTCACCTTAAACCGAACACTAACAGTAACCCTAGCCCTTATTTGAGTCCTAACCCTAACCCTAAAACTAACCCTGATGCTGACTCATATCCCAATAATAATCCTAGCTCTAAATACTGCCCTAACCTTAAACCTAAACCTAACACTAGACCCACCCCTAACCCTAACCCTAAAAGTAACCCTAAATGTAATCCTGGCTTTTACATTAGCCAATGCCCAAATCTAGCCCTAACCTTAACACAAAAACTAGCCCTAATCTGACCTCTAAACATATATTTAATCCTAACCCTAACCCTAACTCTAACTCTAGCATTAACCCTAGCTCTAAGACTCTCCCTTAACCTAAGAAAAACCCTGACCCTAATGGTAACCCAAGACCTATCTCTAATCCTTAGGCTAACCAAAACCCTAACCCTATTAATAGTCCTAACCCTAGCCCTCATTCTAGCTCTGACCCTATCCCAAACCCTATCAATAACCCTGACCCTTATTCTGACCCTAACACTAAACCTAGGTCTAAAACTGACCCTAACCCTAGACCAAACCCTAACCCTAGCCCTAGACCTAAACATAAACCTAGCTCTAGCCCTAACAATAATCCTTAACCTAACTCAAACACTAACCCTAAACCTAGACCTAAACATAATCCTAATTCTGGCTGTAACCCTAACACTAACTCTAACCCAAACACTGACCCTGCCTTTAGAGTAAATTTATCTGTAAATCTGACCCTATCCCAAAATCTAAACCTAACACTAGACCTAGCCATAACCCTAACCCTATCACTAGCCCTCAACATAAATCTAGCTCTTACATTACCCATAGCCCTAACCCTAGGCCTAAACCCATAACACAAAACCTAAAGCTAATCCTAGGCCTAAATCAAGCCTTAAGCATAACCCTAACCCAAACCCTAGCCCTAACCCTAACCTAACCCACGCCTTAGTCCTAATCCTAGCTCAAAGCCTAAATATTACTCTAAACATAAACCTACATCTATCCCTCAATCTAACCCTAACCCTACCCTAATCCTAACCTTAACCCTAGCCCTAAACCTAGCTCTCAACCTACCCATTACTCTAAACCTAAACCTAAACTTATTGATAATCCTAGGCTTAATGGTAAACCTAAACCTAAATGGAAAACTAACCATAGACCTAACTTTAAACCTCACACTTGCATAGACCTAACCTAACCTAACTCAAACCCTAACCCTTACTATAAACCTAAACATAACCATAGCCCTAACTCTAAGCCTAAACCTCAATCTAACATTAAACATAGCCCTAAATCTACATCTAATCATATACATTACCCTAACCCTAACCCAATCCCTAGTGATGTCACTAGCACTAATCCTAACCCTAACACTATGAGTACTATAATCTTATCCCTATAAGTAACCCTAAACCTAACCCTCTCCCTAGCCCTAACCTTAGCTCAAAACCTAACCCTTTTGCTAAACATAAACCTAAGCCTAACCCTAGTTTTAACCCTAACCCTAATTCAAGACCTATTCCTAACCATAAACATAGCCCTAAACTTAGCTCTAATTCTATCCATTATACTAAACATAACCCTTACCCTAATGCGAACCCTAGGCCTAACCTTAACCCTATCACTAACCCTAACCCTAAAATTACACTAAACCTAATGTAAACTCTAAACCAAACCCTATCATTACCCTAACCCATACACTAGTGCTAATTCAAGCCCTAACCATAAACCCTAACCTCAAACAAACTCTAACACTGACTCTGACCCTAATAAATATCCAAACTCTAAAGCTGACTTTTACACTAAACCTAACCTTTAAACTAGACCTAGCCATAACCCTAATTCTAAAACTATCCCCAACCGTAAGCTTAGACTTGACATTAGCCATAGCCCTAATCCTAGCCCTAAACCTAACACAAGCCCAGCCCTTATCCTAGCCCTAAACCTAGCCTTAATCCTATCACTAAACCTAACTTTAGGCCTAAACCCAAAACTAACCCTAGCCCTAATCTCAGCACTAATTTAGTCCTATTCCTAACCCTAGCACTAACCCTAGCCCTAAGACTAAATCTAACTCTTACCCTAGCTTTATCCCTAGTTCTAACCCCATCCCTTACCGGAACCCTAATCCTAGCCCTAACCCTAACCTTAACCCTACCTCTATCATTAGTTCTAGCCCTAAACTAGATCTAATTTTAACTCTAAATCAAACCCTAACCCTAAGTCTAACCCTAACCCTAACCCTAATTCTAAATCTAACTTTAACACTAGTCCTAAAACAAAAGCGAGCCATAGCCCTAACCCTAACACTTAACCTAAACCAAACCCTAACCCTAAACCTAACCATAGCTTTAATTCTAGTTTTAATCTGAAAACTACAACACTGACCATGACTCTGACCATAATACTAACCCTAGTCTAAACATCACCCTAACCCTAACCCTAAACTTAACACTAGATCTACCACTAACCCTAACCCTAAATTTAACCCTAATTTTCACCCTGGTACTTACATGAGCCTTACCCCAAACCCTACCATTATGTGAACCCTAAACCACGCCCAAATCCAAGCCCTAAACCGAGTTTTAACCATAAACCTAATCCTAAACCTAGCCCTAATAAAAATCATAACCCTAGCCCTAACCCTATCTCTAACTCTATTCATTGACATAACCACAACCCTAGGAGTAAACCTAACCCTATCCCTAATTCTAAACCTATGCATTATTCTAAATCAAACCTAAACCCTAAACCTCACCCTATCGTTACACTAACACTAACCATAACACTAATTCAAGCCCTAACTCTAAACCTTAACCTATCCCAAACTTCTAACCCAGAACTTGACCCTAATAATACCCCTAAACCTGACCCTAACCCTAAACCTAACCCTTACATTACATGTAGCCATAAATCTAACCCTAAAATTATCTTTAACCATAAACCTAGATCTGATATTAGCTCTAGTTCTAATCCTAGCCCTAACACTAAAATAAACCATAGCCCTCATCCTAGCCCGAAACCTAGCCTTAATCATAATCCTAACCCTAACCATAGCCCTAACCCTAATTCTAACCCTCACCCTATCTCTAAACCTAGCTATAATGCCATTCCTTATCATAAACTTAACCGTAACCGTAACCCTAACACTAGGCCTAAGGTGAACACTAACCCTAG
>NW_026694613.1:0-207952 GCF_021218885.2 Marmota monax | reverse complement strand
GCTCCTCCCTGCAGACCTACTTCCTGCTGGCCTTTCAGTTGTTGGAATGAGCCCTGTTCCCTCCCAGAGCCTTGCTTAATTTCATCTGCTTGCAACATTTTTCCCTTCCCTGCTTTTAAGGAAAGTTCTCTTTTCCTTATATACAAGTTCAAAAAATCCCTTTTCTAAGCACTATTACTTCCCTACATTTTTTTTCATGGCAAATTTCATACATTTGTAAGATAATTTCAAGAACATCTTTTCCCATCTAGACTATAAATTTGTAATGCCCGGGCCCCTTTTTATTTTTCCCCTGTCTATATCCCTAACATTTAACACTGCTTGGTATACCACATGTTAAATATGGATTTGTTGAATATGTGAATGAATGAATAAAAATACTCCCTGTGCCTTGCACATAGAAAGCAAATAAACATAAGATATTGTTATTACTATCATAGGAAGTACCAAGAATCAATTCAAGTGTTAATATAAAAACACTGGTTGATAATTCAAGTGATACCATAAAGGCAGGGTATCTGTGATTTATTGCCACAGTAACGGTAACAGACAACCATAAAACTCAGTGACTCAAGACCATATACATTTATTTAAAATCTGCAGGCCAGATGAGTTTGTTCTTCTGGTCCCGCTGCACACATGCATTGGCTGGTGGCTTTGTTGATTTGGGTTGGGCTCTTGCCATGTAGGGGAGTCTTCCCATATAGGGGAGTCTTCCCATGTGGAGGAGTCCATGTCAAGGACTGGCTAGGCTGAGACAGCTGGGGCAACTCAACTCTGCTTCATGAGCTTATCCTGTAGCCTGCTGATCTTGGAAAACTCATGGTGTAACCATACCATCCTCTGCTCCATCTTGAACACATCTCATTGACTTCAGGGAAGGACCAGTGCAAGGGAAGAAGTGGGTTGGACACAGTGGTTTCTTCTCTTCTATTTGTGTTTTAGACCTGTCTTCTAGCTGGCTGTTCCTGATTGCAGGCTACTCATGATAAATGAAAGAATACATAAAAGATTGACTTTTGATATCCTAAATAAGTAGTTATTCTCTGATTTTTCTGTTGGCAACCTCCTTGTGAGGAGCAACCCCTTTGAATTAACTGGAGGACACAAAGCTCAAGGGCAGAGACAGTTCCTTTTGAGCTCCTGACACAGTCTGAGACATGATGGATACTTGAGTTTTAATGAAAACACCGAGGGTCAGATCCTTGCCTGTGTCGATGGGCAGTGGCCTCTTGTAGCCCATGCTCCAGTTCAGCTATTGCAATGCCTTTGCCAGAAGGCAGAACTTTGCTAGCTTCTGGCTGATTTTTCTTTGGGGCCTCTTCTTTCTGTCTTGTCTTCCTGCACCCCTTTCTTTTCCTTCTTTCTCTCCTCCCTGCTTTTCTTTCTCTCTTTCCTCAATTAAATACCAAATTTTCAGGCCATGGTTAGAAGTTTCTGTGTGTATTACTTGCCCTTATCATCTCTGCACAAATAGTTTCTCCCCCACAACATTTTGTAAGGAATTCCCACACTGCTAGAACATTTCCACCATAGTGGAGATTTATCGATCCTTGTACATAGTAGAAAATTATCAGTCCTTGTACATCAGTTAACTATCTAAAGCTGGGTAACATGAAAATAAGGGCTGAGTAGAATACTTTGTTGTATTTTCCTTTAAACATCTCTTCCTGTATCTAAATATTTTAAAGATTCTTACTCAAAAACTTATAAAATATCTGAACCCCCCCAACTCTATTTTTACAACTAAGAAAATGGAAGCTAAAAGAGAGACTGATTGGTTAAAAATAAATAAAGGATTTATATAATTCACACAAACTTGTTTCAATTTCATACCAGGGAGCCAAGCTCAGCCAATACTTTCTTTCATAATTTTCATACTTCTGACTGGTGTCAGTAAGTTTCTAGGAAACGATAATAATAAAGTCTTATTCTTGATTCAGTTTATGTAGTGGTTGGGGCAGATGACGTCTTATCTTTCCAGAAACTTCTCTTTCCCACCTCGAGTTCTGGCTACTTGACTGAGCAATATGTGAACATTCAGGTTTTTAATGAAAAACAAGTAGAGAAGCCTGCATTATGTCCCAGAAATATGTGAATCGACAAACTCCATTGGAATAACATACTTCAGAGTCAGTGATGAAGATTTTAGACCTGTCTAAAGGTGAGGCTTAATTTTATGTATCTGCTTGACTGAAACATGGAGTGCTTAAAACAGCATTCTGGGTGTCTCTATGAGGATGGTTCTGAGAGGATTAAAATTTGGATTAGTAGATTGGGCAAATCAGATTATTCCCCTTAATGGAGGATCCAACCAATCAACTGAGGGCCTGAACAGAACAAAAGTCTGAACTTCCTTGGAGAAGGAGGGAATTCCTCCTTCCTGACTACCTTTGAGTTGGGATGTCAGTTCTTTCTTGCCTTTCCACTTAATTGAAACATGGACTCCTGGGTCTCAAACTTACCTGCTTTGGGCACTGGGACTAAACCATTGGTTCTCCTGTGTCCTCAACCTAACAATTCCAGATCTTGAGATGTCAGCCTCTATAATCATATAAACCAATTCCTCACACACACAAATCCTATTAGTCCTGTTTCTCTGGAGAACACTAGCTAATACACGAAAGGAAACACTGATTTAAGTGTATTTAAGTTTGCAATAAACCCACTTTGAAGTATCTGTTTTAAAAGGTGGACATCATTCCTAGATTAGACTAAACTCTTTTGAGATGTAGAGTGGTATGACCCAGAAAGTTGTTAAATTATACTTCTTTGTTGAGGCTTTAGGAACTATGAATTAATTAACGAGAGATTTATTTTCTAGCAACTATCCAGAGTAATGTAGCCTACAAATTAAAGCTTGCATTTATTTTTAAACAAGGAAATACAGCTACCGCAACAGTATCAATCAACCAAAATGTAATTCTTGAATTATTGCATTAAAGCCAACCATTTCTGATTTATTAATAATGAGAAGATATCCTCTGATACAAGTTCAGAATAAATTTTTTATAAGGTTTCAATTCATCTTCTTTCAAGACCCCCATATTGCCAATATCATGATTGGAATGTATCTTGATTCTTAGTATTTTTTTGTGTCATTTCGATTAATTATGATTGACATTGTGACTGAATGGATGAGATTTAATTAAATCATCAAAGAGCAAAGCAGTTAGGCAAAGACTGTTCAGATAAGTAGCCTTTTTCTTCACATGTCTTCAGCTGACTGATTCCATTGAGCCAAAGAGCCCACTCTAGGAACGTCTGTATTAGATATTGAGGAAAAGGTAATATCTTGCTATAGAACACTATAGAACATTTTGCTGTAGAACACTAATATTAAACTGCAGTCTTGATGTACTCCTTGAGCCCCAGACTATCTAGTTCTTACTCTCCTGAAGCCCAGTGTTACCCTCCCTTCCCCAGTCATCAATCACTTTTTTTCCTGCTGAAACAGAAATGATTTCTCTGGCTCTTTTCTACAACCTTCTGCTTTTTCTTGCCAGTTTCCTCAGGCTGGTCCCTGAGATCTACTTCATCGTCCAACCCAGCCCACAGCACCACTGCTCATGTACTTTATCTCTGCCTCGTGGTCTCACCATTATTTTAACAGGGTCTGTAGCACTGGTTGAAGGCTGAATACCTAGAAAACACTGTCACAATGATAACCAACCAGGACCCTGGGAATACCATTATATCCCTTCCTTAGTTTCCTTGTCCAGTTGTCAGAACAGCCTGTTATTCCTCTCTGACCTCTTCAAAGACAGTCTGTCCAGCTACCGTCTAATGATCAGTGTTGAATCTCTTGCTCCTGAAGACTGATCTACATGAATATTTTCTTCTATCACCACGAGCCGGTCCTTCAACTGGCATCTCTCCTGCCCTCATTACAAATTCAGTTGCCTTTTGCACTTGATTCTACCAAACAGGTTCTTGCCAGGACATATTGTGGGCCATACTAGAAAAGACCATAGATTAGAGAATTACCAATATCCTTTAAAGTCATGGTGAAATGGTCAAAATTTGATAGTAGTTAATTATACCAGACTCATTCTTCGAAAGTCAATGCAAAGTCCTGGTGACAGGGCTATTATGTCAACAGAATTTCCAATATTACCATTTAACCCTGTTACTGAATTTAATGTTGATGGCCACCCAACTTTTTTAAATTAATGGTGTATTGACCTAGTAAATTATTGAAATCGTAATTTAATTACGTTTTAATTTAGCTCAGGAGTACGTAGAAACGAAGGGAAAATATACCGCTCTAAAATCATCCTAGTAAATATATTTTTATCTTTTGTTCTCTTTTTGAGGTATACAGCATGACTTTAAAAGAATTGTAAGGCCCAGACAAGATTACCATTACTGTGGATCAAATCTCAAAATGAGATTTTGAGAAATTGAATTTCTGAGATCACAGACTTCATATCAGTGGCAGACCTAGAACCAGACGCTAATAGTTCTTTGATAATAGAATATAAATAAATTTCAAATTTGATTAACTTGCTAATAATCTTTGCTATTTTAGGAATGTGGACTTGCTTGTCTTGCCTAATGAAGATATCTTTTGTAGTAAATGTACTATGAAAGGGGAAGGGTCAACAGTACCTGTGCTGAATCTAGAAACATCCGTGAATGCCAAGGTAGAGTGCAAACTCATTATTTGCTAAACTCATCACAGAGTACTTCTATGCAGAATGGAGGCAAAATTTTATATCACTGTCCTTTAGTATAATTCTCTTGGATAAATAAATACATATTCGAAAGGGGACACTTAAAATATTGCTTTGATTTATTTTCAAAATGGAAAATTAATAACCCATATCCCCACCCAACCACACACAATGACTGGATGTGCATACATTTCCTTCCCACCAGTTTATATAAAGAATCATCCACACATTAGGGCACACCTGTCATCTGCCCATTAGTGAATCATCCCCGCATTAAGAAGCTTTCAATACACAATCTTTCTAATGTTGTTAGACAACCTTGACCTTCAATTCCTTGCAATGTGAATAATATTGCATCATATCTACACAGAACAGTGTAATCATCTTTTCTCTTTGCAGCACTAAGACAGTCAACAGTATTTGATACAATCAGCATGTGTCTTGATACAGGAGGCACGTGGTGACAAGCCTAACTGAATGTAATTATTCGACTGTCATGAAATGCACCTTATGGTAATAAACTTCCACCATAAAATTGGAAGACTATCACATAAACATGTTTCACGAAGAAATACACTAGCAGAATTCACTGCTGGGTTATTGTTGGAAAACAGTGTTCTATTTATTGTGCTGCGATTTTTGCAGTATGTGTCAGTGTTGGGATGCTCATTACGGTTTACAATGAAGTGATTACTGGGTGGTGATTTCTTTATTCTGGACAACAATTCTATCTAATTAGTGAACAATAAATTGAAGCAGTTAGATTACAGAAATTTGGACATTGCAGGACAAGCTGATTTTCAGTTTGTAGAAGCATTGAGTTATTTAAATTTAGGCGTCCAACTACATACACATTTTTTGACTTCATGATTAATTCCTTTTCCTATCGGTGGGGCCTTACTTTACCCCAGTCATTGCTTTCTCTTTGTTTCTGTTTCTCTCTTTTTTTCTCTAATATCATTACGTTATTAAATAATAAAATCATGTGCTAATGATGGGGATGAGATACTCAAGGTACACTGTTGAGGCTAGGGATATAATCACCCAATGTTGTACTTACATGGCCCTAAATTGAGGATATAAAACTTATTCAAAGACAATTGTCTTTAAATTTTATCATTATCCTGGGATGGTGCTCATTGCAATGCCTGCTCTCTAGCTAGAAAGGCTGGGAGAAGGCACTAATCCTGGAATCTGCAAACTAGAAAACCTGCCTCATTGGTTTTAACACAGAAGGACCTTTAAAATGTCATTTTCCCTTCACAGACCTAGGATTTGTCTGTATTTGTCTATCAAAATCACTGGCATATACTTTAGAAGGTGACTCTTTATGTTTTTTGCAGATTTATGTTAGTTGAGATTGCAAATCCTTATTGCATAATCAGGATGGATACTTTTTTTTTTTAAGGTGAAAATTTTTAAAGAGAAAGTTATAGCCAAATCCAAATTAGGATGAATCACTAAGGGGGAGACTGGAAGTGGAGTGCCCTCCTCAGCACCTGCTCAGGCTGCCTGTCTGCAGGAGCTGGGCCTGCAGGGTTCTCCATAACCTCTCAGGGTAGCAGAAGGTGCTGACACAAGATCTGCTTCTTGGGCTCTGAAGGCGCAGGGGGAGGAATTTTCAACACTGCTAGACCAGAAGGAGCACTGTCTAGAATGGAGTTGGCAGGTGGGGAAAAGAAGAGAATGGAAAAGGATATAGCCAACAAATAATCCAAAGAGCAGCAGTATAGCTCTATTCACTGAAGAAAATAGATTTTAAACCAAAACAATTTCTAGGAACACAAAGGGACGCTAAATGATAACAACAACAAAAAAAAGCAATTTGCAAAAATAATACTTTAACCACCATGAACAAGCTTTAAAATATATGACACCATCACTGATTTTATATGAAGGAAATTAAAAATTTCCAATCATTGTAAGAGATTTAACATCTGACTGCTGGAAACAGTATAACAATAATTGTAACATAGATAAATTGTAGAAATTTAAAAAATTTAATTTAAAAAATCTTGTGAGTTCATTTGAAGCAGGTAAATTGCTACTCACCTTTGGAGTTTACTTGTGAGAAGGAAATGAAGGCCCAGTATTGCTAGAACATCAAATTTCTCGAAAGAAATGGACAGTCAGGATTTTTTGTTAAGACCTCCTTGTTGGCTTGTGACAGCTGAAGACTATAACACGGGACTGAGAGTCCATGCCATAAAAACCAGGTGTTCAGCCAGACTCAGTGTGGGAGCTGCCTAAAGCCTTCCTTCCCTACAAGGCTATACCCCTCTTCAGGTGAGGGGTTATGTCAGTTTCTCCATGTCTGTTTTCAATGGTGTTTGAGGAGTAAATGAGGAAAAATATCCAATGCAATATTGAATACATGAATCAATGGTTGATTCTTGCAGACTATTTCATTGAGTGCTTTATACCAATGCATAGATTTAAAGTTTGTGGTGGTGCAGCAGGGGGTAAATGACAACGTACAGTCTCCCCTTCAAGGCCCAGGCCCTTGTAATGGCACACAGTTGATCTCATTCTTTTGTGTTTCTCCAGTGCCTCTCTCCTAAGTATATGGATGATGAGTAAGTAAATACATAGATGACTTCCTTATGCCAATCATAATTCCACGGACAAACATTCATTGAGCACTTACCCTGTCTCAGGCACTGCAATTGCATTTTACATTTTATTTGTTAACTCCTATAGAGACTACAATCACGTCAATTCCACCAATGTGGAAACCTAGTCTTAGAATCTGAGAAAGGTTAAAGAACTCATTGAAGCTCCTATGATATACAAGTGGAGAAGCCTGGGTGACATTGTTTCTTATAAAAGCCTTGTAATGCATCATGTATTTCACAAAGACTTTTCCAGTTAATGACAAGGGAAATGTTGACTGCAGGAAAATAGAAGACTCTCTTTGCAATCTCAACTACTTACCTGACATTTTCAGCAAGACTTATTCACTTGCTGAAATTCAGCAAATATTTATTGACTATAGACTCTGAGGCTGTCACTCTGCTAGGCACTGGGCCTGTAGCAATGAGCAAGTCCAAGTTCCTGCCTTCATGGAGTTTATCATCTAGGAGGGTTAAAAAAATGAAAGAATATGAATATAATAAATATGAAAATAAACATACATATATGATATTTAAGTGCTTATGAGAGCTGTGGCAGTAGTAAAGGTCGAAGGATTGAGAATGATGGGATGGTCTGTCAGCTAGGGTAGTCAGGGAACTAGTCTGGGAGAAAGTGATTGTTGGGACTATCAGGAGAAAGAAAGTTCCAGAAAGAGAGAAGAGCAGGTACAGAAGCCTGAGGGGGACCATTCCTGTTTTCTCAAAAGTCAGGGAGTTACAGGTGAGTGAGGCAAAGGAAAGACGGGAGGAGGCAGATTCAGGGAGGCGCACAGGCGCCTGGTCCTATGAGGTCTTGTAGGTTAAAGCGAGGGTTTAGGATTTTATTTATAAGTGGATGGGAAGCTACTGCAGAGTTGAGAGCAGGGAAGTGATGCGATCTGATAAACATTTTGAAATGATCACCCCACTTATGATGTGGAACTTTACAGCTTTGGTTGCTGAGCACATAGGGGTTGAACATCATGAGGTGTTTTTGCAAAGTTTGGTCTAATTTATATGGGTCTGTTTGTCCTTTACCTGACTGTAAACTTTGGGAATGCCCAGAAACCTGAATTTTAATATGAAGTATTGACTAAATTCTTTAACTATCTGCATTTCAGTTTCCTCATTTTTAAAGTGAAGATAATAATACTTGATGACCTTCTTCATACTATTGTCAGGATAATTAGATGATATAGTGTAAATTTAAGTAGTCACATTATGCACACATAAGAGAATGGTTCTTTTATTAAACTCAGTGTTGTAGACTAGATGTTTGTCCTCCAAGTATGTATATGTGTGTGTGTGTGTGTGTATATATGTATATATGTATACCACCAGTATGATGGTATCAGGTCCATTTAGGAGATAATTAGGCCATGGTGGAGGGGGAGCTCACGAGTGGGATTAGTGGCCTCATCATAGAGGTCCCAGAGAGCTCTCTGGCCCTTTTAAAGTGTGAAGACAAGTAAAAAGAGAACCCAGCAGTGAGCCTCCATCAGAGAACAAATCAGCTAGTGCCTTGACTTTGGTTTTCCTGGCCTCCAGTGAGCAATAAAGGTTTATTATTAAAATTACCCAGCTATGGTATTTTTGTTATAGCAGCCCACATGTACTAAGGCAGACACTGGTATAAAATTAGGGTATTGCTATAGCAAATTAAAAAAAAACTGTGGAAACTTTGGGATGCAGATATGGGTGCAAACTAGAAAAATTTTGAGGTGCAACGTACATAGAGCTACCCCCCTCTGTGGTTCAGGTAGGATGGCTTGTCCCCACCTTAGTGCCTTGGGAATGGGGACCAGAGAAAGAAATCAGTGTGGGCTGTTCCTAGGGAAGCCATGGGAATGGGACTATCCACAGCCACAGTGCCCTGACCCAGACCAGCAGAGCCACCAACAATCAGTTAAGTGTTAATGGTTATAATAGCAAAAGAAGAAAATCCAATATTAGAAATTGGGTTTGTTGTGTACCCCATTTAGAGTAGAGTGAACACTGTAGTTTTATAATAGTAATTGTATGTTATGGGAGGGATATTCCTTCTGGTATTAGATAACTCACAGATGAGCTGCTTGGATTCTGTGGGAATAGTCTAAATATGTCTGAAAATGAATAAAGTAAAAGAAAACAAAAGCAAACTCTCTGTCCCTACACTGTAAATAAAGGAAAATATTCATCCACTTATCTGGATTGTTTTCTTGTAGAGGCCAAATTCTCTGATAGACAATTTTTGTGAACTCATTTGGCATCAGGTACTCCAGTAAATATGTCAGTGGCACAAGGCTGTCTCCATTTACTGTCAGTTTTTACTCTAAAATCTGGGTCTTGCCAGAAACTTGAAATGTGGGTCTGACAACCTAAGGAGACAGAGTAGTAGAGCAGGGTGGGTTGCCCAGAATTTAGAGCAAATCGAATAAACCCATAGCCTAAGACCAACTTGAATTTAAATCCAAAATCAGTTTTATTACTTTTGTGACCTTGAAAAAAATTTTGAAACTATCTTAAGTTTTCAGTTTGCTTCTGTGTAGGGGGAAATAAATAAATAAAGAATGGGTGCTCACTTATTGGCCTGAGACTGGAATAAAATGAGTTTCTATAGCACTGGGCATGGTTGAAGTGAACACATGCTTTGTGAGGGTAGACCTTTATCATTAACTTGTAACTATGAGCTGACTTTCATGGTGGCATGTTATAGGCACAGAGTGTGTACTTTTGAAGACAGCACCTTGTGCCTTCTGGAATCCTCAAAGGTTACAATTACCTCCAAGAGATCATCTTCTATTAGTGGCTTTTCACCCTGTTGGACTGAAAACCACTTGAGACGGTCTGTTGAAATCTATGTACAGGAAAGTGTTCCTGGACACCCTCCCCACCACACACACACAAAATTTCATGCAGTTTCAGGTTCTCCTTTTGGAGAACCTATCATGTTCTTGCAGGGCTTCATATTCAGAGCCTACAGCCCTATCAGTTTTTTTTTTTTTTTTTTCTGGTTAGGAGAGGTAACTGAGCCTTAGATTCAAAAACTTAAATTAGCTGTGTAATCACAGATTAGATTTCTCAGGAATGAGACTTTGAAGTTCAAATGAGTGAACGAGATTTTGTTAGGAAATGCTCTTGGGATCTTCCTCTATGCAAGTGAGAGGAAAGAAGCAGCACTGGGCAAAGGGAGAAGTTGAGGTGTGGTGCATTCTTAACAAAGGCCTCAGTTGGCCCAGTGGGGGAACCTCTGGAGCTAAAATGGCCTTTTAGAATTGTCCCAACTTGTAGCAAGAGGACCAGGCTCTTCATTGACCAACTACTGGGTGTGAGCCTCCCTTGGTAAAGTGGCACTCTTCAGCTGAGGCAATCCTTAGACAGGCTGATGTTTAAGGCTATCTTCTGGGATTGCTTCCAGTAGTGGAGAGATGAGTTCTTCAACCCTGAAGCAAGAGTCTGCATAGCACATCTCAGAATCCAGCACCTGAAATGACTTGTCCAAAATGACAAAATATTGGATGGAACAACAGGTACTTGAACCCAGTCACCAGACTGCTGGCTCAGGGCTCTTCTTATTCCCAATTATCCTCTTTTCCATTGCTTCTAGAAAATTCCATCCCATATCCCAAACCTCAAAGCCTTTTCATCAGTCTCCTTTGGAGTAACTCTTTCCCAGCACACTAGGAAAGAACATTTCCTGGGATATTGTCTAGGGCTCTTTGCACTGATTGTTAAATATCTAGCTACTCTTGTGCAAGAGCAAATAACACCTATAATCAGAAAAAAAGAGCCTAATATTAAATTCCATTACTCATCTCAGGAGCACAACAGACATAGAAAAGGTTCAAAAAGGGGCAATGAAAAAGAATTGAGTCATAACAGAAGTATATGGAGTAATGAGTTTAATTTCCCAAATTCTCAATTTCCTCCTCCGGATCCAAGCGTGTTTCTTTTTATGCCACTTAGCTATAATTTTAAGGTAGACTTACAGTGTATGGACTAAGAACTAATTAATGTGTTCAAGCCTTTACTGTGTCTGATTTGTGAATTGGAACTTTTGCAATTTTTGTTTTATGTGCAATTGGATCAAAGCTGTAACATCTTTTGAAATACTACCCTTGAAGATAAAGTCTTCTATTGCCAAGGGAGGACTGTGGATATCAGATGGAAGGAAGCAAAATAAATATTTATCCTTCCCTGTTTAAGTCTATGAGAACTGTTTCTCTAGAAGAGCCATGCTGTGTCGCTAGGGTGATAATTGGATTGTGCCATGTTTGTTCCTCTTGTCAGAATCTGGTCCACTTTCCTAGCTCTGGTTTTCTTTGGCACCTTGGGTCACCCATCCTCCAGATTAAAGTCAGAGGTATCATTAATAATAGTATGGGCACTACAGAAAACTTTAATACCTAGGTCATCATTGTGTATTCACTACCTAAGTACCAGAGTATGTATTCCTTGAGTTCCCCAGCCTATGGTTTTCTTCTTCTTCTCAACATCCTTGTAGATGGATGCCATGTAATTATTTCTGGCTAATAAAATGTTAGCATAAGTAATGCATCTCCTTTTCAGGGTCAGTCAGGAAAAATTTTCATGTGCTATTCTCACTACAATTTCCCCTGCTGTGGTGGTGATGAAGGAGGTTCTGTCTGGTGGGATAATAAAAAACCTCCTTATATTGCTGCCAAAAAAAAAAAAGCTGTGTTGACCTCTGAGTCATCATTTGAGCTGTATTGACCTCTGAGTCATCATTTGGAGAGTCACAGATCACTTCCCTGGAGAGTCATCAGACCCACAATGGAATTTGGATTACTAAAAAATAAATCTGGTCTTGGAAAGCCTCTGAAATTTTTGTTGCTGTTATTGTGCCATATTTTAGCTTATACTGACTAATATAAAGTGCATTTTCTTCTGTCTCATATTTTTCCTAGCACCACACACTGATCTAGGAAGTGTTCAAAGGTCTAATCTCTTCCTCTTTGGTCCAAAACACCCTGACAAAGCCTTGTCATTGGGTTATCGCAGTACACCCTGGGATTAAAGCTTTTATTACACTGTTGATTTATAAAAGAAAGAATCATGTGTCCTCACCTTTATAGACCTTGAACTTAGCAGAAGCCCAAGTTACAATGAGCATTTAACAAAAGCCTTTTGAACAAAGAGTGAATGGAAGAAAGTTTCTCTTGAGGATAGTGTGCAAGTATTTTGAACTCAGGCCTGGTTTTGGGGTTTTTTTAAAGTTCTTTTTAAAAATTCATTGACAGTTCTAGTTTACCCTTCAGAGAATTTCTTGCAGAGATGGAGAGGATGTGTACATACTTCAGAGGAAGTAAGTCTTAGGCTTTGGAATCCTCATTTGCTTTCATCATTTACTATGTGATTTGGGGCAAGTTATTGAGCTTCCTTAAACCTCTTTTGTCTCACCTAGATAAAGGGGGGTGTTCATAGGACATATTTCAGAGAATTTAAGGACTGATACAATGCAGGTAAATGATATCTTGCACAAAATGCCTGGCACATAAGCTATACCGTCAACTGAATCTACTCAATACCCCTCTTTTAGGTTCCCTTTCTCTACTTTTCTTCTGACCTTGACTTCTAACCCACCACCTGGCTTTCCCTCACTATTTAGAGATTGTCTCATATATTTTGATGACTCCTCTAAGCCTTTCCTCTTTAGATAGTGGCCTAAGCAACAAGTCTTCTACTCTCCCTTTCAAAACTATAGATTGACTGACATCAGTGGTGCACACCTATAAAGCCAGAAATACTGAGTGGGGATGCCGAGGCAAGAGGATCACAAGTCTAAGGCCAGCCTGGGAAATGTAGGAAGACCCTATCTCAAAAATTAAAAGGGTAGGAGATGTAGTTCAGCAGTAGTGGGCCCAGTACCAAAACAAACTGAAAAATGAATATAAAGAAATCACATATACAAAACCTATTGATAGTGCTTGGGTTAATAATCTAATTTCTATTATTACTAAATGACTTACCATGCAATAACTAATCATATGTTTGCTTTAGGGGTGCACAAATTTTAAGAAAGGATCTGAAGAAGCCCAGAGCATCTGAAATATAAAGATGGTTTTAGAGTGGCAGAATCTCAGACAAGCATGATTGGTTTGGGGAAGAACTTGAGACAGTTGGTACTGGAGATTCACTTCTTGCTTGACTCACATCATGTGGGTGGTCATTGATTTTGTTTCTGGCTAGAGCAAGTGCTAATGTCCGTGTTCTCCACCATAACCACATCTGGATATATGAAGTAGAAAGTCATTTTTGTCCTTGCATTTTATTTGAATGATTGGCATATAGATTGGCACCATCCATTTTCAGATAATTATCAAGTTAAATATTTATCATTACTGCCATTAGGTATGCTACTTAAAACCTTAATTTATAGCATTCACATAATGTCATTGATCCAGATTCTGAAATCCTTAATAGAACCTGAAGCCAAAACACTACAAGACCAATGGGGTCCTTTGAATCATGTAGCCTTGCTTCATTAGACTGTATGGAAAGTAAAGTCGACATCACTTCCTTCAACAGCACCAAAGGAAATTCCACTGTCTCATGCTCACCTCTCTCCTATAGGTTGGATGTCTTCTTTGTGCCCCTTGAAGCCAACTTCTCAGGTGGACCAGAAGGCTGACCCACCTGGACATAGTATGTGGACTCCCTTGCCTTCTGCCTTCAGGTTCAGGCAATGGAGAAGCCTGGGCAGGACTTCAAAGGATGGGGAAGAGTGAGGTTGGAGCATTCATTTTTCTAACTGCCTCTGGGCAGAATGGCAATGGGTGATGATGTCCCTCTGTGGAAGGTTGTAGTTCCTGTTATGCAGTTGGTTCCATTAATGACCTTTCTGGGTTTCTATAATCACTCTCTCTCCCTCCTTCCCACTTCAGGTCTGGGGTACCAGTAGCTCCCTCAATATAGGTAGCCCCCTACTATGCCATCCAAGTTGGTTTCCCTAAATCCTGTTTATACCTGTGTAGATTATTATTTTCTTTCATTCTTCTCAAGTATCTCCTGGGTTTTTCCATGATCCTGACATATACCCACTAGCGTGCTCTCTGTTTGGGACACAGAACTGCATTGCCCAGAGAAACCTCTCAGCTGGACATAATCCTTTCCCTCTGACATCAGGGACAAACATCCACATTGAAAATTCCTGGACCAAATAGAATAGTTTTCCTCCATACTTTATGACAGTATATGCTCTTCTCTCCTTCTCTTCCTCTCTCTCCTTATGAGAGTGTTATCAGAATCAGGGCTTCCAGCTTAGCCCAGGTCTGGGGTTAGAGGTGGGCCTCCAGAAACTATGACAAAGGCACAAGTGTGTCAAGCTGTGACGGTCTCAATGGTTGAGATTTCAAAAATCTTATAAAGGGAGACTTGGATGTGCCTTATTCAGTGGTGGCCAAAGCTTCTATCATAACAGGAGGGGCTACTAACATGGCCATATAGCTAGTATAGAGTGGGGTCCTTCATGGCTTCTTCAGATTGAGATGCCATGGCTGGAATGTGCCCTGAACTCAAACATAATAGCATGAAGAGCCCACGTCTCATTCCTGAAGTTTATAACCGTATCAACTATAGTTTTATATATGATATGGCATTTGGACTGAAATAGGAGTTAGTTGAAAGTGGCAGTTCATAAATGAGAGGTGCTTTTATTTGAAGGAAAGGACAGCAATGTCAGCCAGGCTGTCTGAGGCATGAGTTCACTAATAGTTATCATTATGCTCATAACTGCAGAGGAGTAGGGGACAAAGCAGGTGGGATTTGGCTTTTAATTTGATATTTGAGGGTAACTCAGACAAATGCAGACAAATGCAAAGCACACTTCATGTACATATTTGTTTATTCATTTTTTTCACTCAAGAATTTGTTTTAATTCAAACTATATGTGGGTGTCAGGGCATAAGCAAAATCAAGACAGGGCCTTTAGGAATGATTAGGTTAATGAGGAATAATGGGGAAGACCTGAAACCACAGGCTCAGGATAAAGTGTGCTAAGTGCTTTGTAGCAGAATGATCAGGGAACCAAGCAACACAGATGGAAAGGTCCTGACTAAAGGGCTCCTGGGTGTGGCTTGGGCAAAATCAGGGAAGACTTTGTCAGAGAAATGTGTGAGAGTGACCAGCAAGTTGCATTGTCTCAGGTGGATGGGATCAGGGAGGAACTTTCCAGAGCAGATAGTGTTGGAGCTTTGCTGCTTCTGAAAGAAAGGACAACCTGGAGAACTCCAGGGTTTGATGGTGATATCTGTGGTGGTAGCATGACAGAGGTAGTGCCTGACTCTGGGGTGTATGGAACATTGAGAGATCAAAATTTCAGCTTCATGATTTGGCTTTAGGATAAGTTCCCAGTTTTATTTGTGGGGGTCATTAGGCATTTTTCTGTCAATCCACTCTTGTTGGGGTACTATTGTGAGTATCTCTTGTGCCAATCTTAGGGGTTTAAAACAACACCAGCTCCTTATTTGCTCAGGACTTCACTGTTTGAACAGGGCTTAGCAGAGATAGTTCTCCCTGTGGAACATGGCACAAGCTTCAACAGGTCACCTAGGCCTGGAAGAGCTACTTCCCAGGTGGCCATGCTCTTGAGGTTGGCAAGTTGGTATTGGCTCTCAGTAGGAATCTCGGCTGGGACTATTAGTTGGTGTCCTTAATTTTTATGCCTGGGCATGTTTATTGAGCTTCCTCACAGCATGGCAGCTGAATGCAAAGATGGAGGTAGCACAAGCCACCAATCTTTTCACAGATCTAGGGCACAACTGGCATAGCATCACTTTCATTAGGTTCTATCAGTGAAAGTCCCACAGGACTCATTAAAAAAACTGCAGTCCATCTCTTGTGGGGCACAGAAACCTAGAAGTTATAGCCATCTTTAATTCACCAAGGGAATCAAGAAGCAATATACACTCTAAATTTCTTGTAAACATATGCCCTTGGATAACTCTTTTCATAGTTCAGTCTTTGTAATTCAGATCATATTTTCAAAGAAAGCATTATGCAAATGATACTCAGAAATATAGTTTAGTTTATAGTGGATTACCATGTAACATGGTTAGGAAAACAGGTTTTCACAACAAGCAGCCAAATTGCATTTTAGCAGGGTGTTTGACCTATTCTAGTCCCAGCTTAATAATCTTCACAATGGGGATAGTAATAATTTTCATAATGTAGTTTGAGAGATTAAATGAGAAAATATACCCATAGTACTTAGCACAGAGCCTAACACATAGTCAATGCCCAATAAATGTAATTCTTCTTATTTTTGCCCATTGAAGATTTGTATTATGTACTGATTAGAGCACTGATCTCATTGAAGCCAAGTCCTCCATATTTCAAAGTTACATCATAACCTAGGTTTCCTATCAGTCCTATACCCAGGATCTGGTAGGGTCAAAATTAAGAAATTTGTCTGGCAAGGTTTTCTGGTGGGAGCACTTACCATTAATAAGAAGGGAAGAGTGTGAGAACATTGTAAAGAAGAGATATTCACAAATGCAATGTTCATAAGCAGGACTCACCTAGACTAGTATTTCTTGACCTTTCTTTTTCATTATTCTCTATACACACTTTACAGTTTCTAATTTCTCCCCATAATATTTTAATGTCTCAGATATGCTGTATATCTGGTTATATGCTATATGTATATCTGCTTACATTAAGAGTAAGTTTTTTTTTACCCACAACAAAACCAGTTTCCTTCCTTCCTTCCTTCCTTCCTTCCTTCCTTTCTTTCACCAGGGATTGAACCCAAGGGCCTTAACCATTGAGCTAAATCCCCAGCCCTTTTAAATTTTTATTTAGAGAGAGGGTCTTACTAAGTTGCTTAGGGCCTCACTAAGTTGCTAAGGCTGGCTTTGAACTCAGGATCCTCCTGCCTCAGCCTCCAGAGACGCAGAGATTACTGCATGCACCATTGCACCTGCCTTATACGAAAACCAATTTTCATCCCTTTGGGACAATATTTCCCTCACTGACAGTACAAGCCTAGATCATGCAACCTAAAAAAACTCCTAAGATGCATTTTGTCAGATAACTGACAACTTCATTTGCTGGTTTTTGCTTAGGAAAGTCTCAGTGTGGGTTCAAGGCACTTATGTAAATTGGATCTACTGGGCAATGCCCATTGCTGTTTGTATAAAAAATTACTTAAGTCATTCATTGTATAATTATTACTTAGTATCTTTCTTACTCAGTTGCATGCTCTGCAGTGGTGAAAAGCATTTCTCTGTCATTGTTGAATGGATTCTCATGCAAAGTAGGTGAGTTCTTGAATATGTTAATAAGAATTTTAATGTCTATAAGGAAAAAAAGGGCAAGACATGTAAAAATGAAGGTTGGCATGAGCTTATTTAGTGTTGTGTATGAGGAGTAGCAAGATGCAGAAAGAACTAAGACAATCAAGGTCATTTTCCTTTCCTGAGCAAGGATTTAGTCCTTCCCTTGAGAAGCTTTCTAGACCAACACTCAAGGATGGAACCTTGTCTTGCTCAGCATTAATTGGCACAGAGGTCTTGACATAATGCCTCCTAAATGGTGGTTGAATATCATTTGAATTATGAATTAATAATTAAGGCAGAAAGCAAGTCTCTCTGAGAAAGATGTCTGCTTATTCTTTTCTTCATCATTTATGTAAAAATTACATTTAGAATTATCTATATTTAGATCTTTTAAAAGAAGCTCTTCTTCCAAAGGAAACATTTTGTATTGGGGGAAAAGAAAATCTTTTTGACATTAATGTATTCTTCAATTTAATCCTAGGTTCATATCTCTGTTTTCTCTCTTTAGAGAATCTAAATTGCATCTAAAACATTGCAATTCTTTTCTCTCTTGTTATTTTATAAAACAGACTCCACAAACCCAATTTCAACCTCCTTGGAACAGAAAAAAAAGACTACAGGCAGATTTAAAAAAAAGTGAGAATGATTTGGATATATCAGTTCTCTTTTTTGTTACATTTTTGTGGCTGCCATGGGAAGATTATAAAAGCTTCAAGTCTGATTTTGGTGAATAAATTCCCAACAAACTCCCCCTTCAAGGAGTGATCAGTATTATGGACAAAAGAGGATATTTCTTCAATATGTCCATTTGATTTTATTCTGTGCAGCAACCACCTTTGTAAACCACACTAACATGTCAGAAATATGAAACCGTGTTCAGTTCACTGCCTGTAAAAGATGTGTGGCAAAAAAATAAATAAATAAAAATAAATAAATAAATAAATAAACCTAGGAACGTCTGAGTAAGTAATTTTATTTTTTATGATTCAAGCCCCAAAAGGTCTTGAACTGTCAGATTTATTGTGTATCCGATTTTATGACTTTTAGTTGTATTTATTCTTTGATGTTTACCATCAACTGTGCCTACGTGTGCTGTGGTCTATGGGCTCTCGTATTGCTAAATCATTTTTTAAGCTTTAGTTGTAGCTCCTATTTAGCATCAATCCCCCGAGACATGCCATTAACATGAATCATTTTTTGAAAGTGTTTGGTGCAATATGAACTCCTTGTTGAGTCCATCATTCATTGCGATGGAAAAGTAACGATGACCTTCTGGGAAATACCATCACGGTTAAATAACCACGGCTGGACTCAGTGGTCAGGGACTTCTGATTGGGGTGCTCCCGTCGACTTAATCTTTGCCCCCAAACAGGGAGCCGGCAGGTCAATGCAATTTCAGGAGGGAAAAGGAAAAAGAACAGGAAAGAGGAAGGAGAAATGCTGACTCACACTACAGGGGTTTTATCAGAAGGTCTGCTTTCCCCACCTGCATGGAGGTTCAACTGACAGCATGAACTTTTGAAGCCACATCAGGATTTGAATGCATACTCTTCATTGCTCACCAACCATGTTTTCTTTTTCAAGAAGATTATGTGGCTACTTTGTCTGATTTCACTTCTCTGAGATGGCCAATCCTAAACTCTGGTTATTTATATTTTCTCCTTCTCAAATTCCATATTCAGCTGCTCAGTTAATAGAGTCCTAGGGGTCTCTATTAAGAGTCAAATTTTTTTAAAAAATTCTGAAAGAGTCGAGTATACTTACCACCCGTCATAAATTTGTTTTCTTGTTTTATACCTAGTGTCTAGACATTTTCAGGTTATAGTTCAGTGTAGCTGGCCAGTGCTGCAGACTCAGTTATTAAAAGCATATAGATTATTCTGGCAGAGTTCCTTTCTTTCTTTGTTTATTTTTGGTTAAGTTTGGCCTCTAAAACCTCCCCTCCTCCACCGCTGGCACCTTAGATTTCTCAGCACCTTTTTAGATGAATAAATACAAATATACTCTATACTATGAATTAAGGATTGCCCTAGGTATCTTATAGTTTGGTTCAGAAAACTGCAGCCCACAGGCCAAATATGCCCTGCTGACTGTTTTATAAATAGATTTTTATTGGAAGACAGCCACATCCATTCACTTATGTGTTCTCTATGGTCATTTTCACCAGGCAGCAACAGTTGAGTAATTGTAAGAGTTTTTATGGCTCTCAAAGACTAAAACATTTATTGTCTGGCCTTTAGAAGAAAAGTTTGTTTATACTTCTTCTAAGAAGTAGCTGTTCAATCACATTTACCCAATGAACAATATTAGTGGTGTTATTTTTGGAACTTTCTCAAACTTGAATACCAGCAAATTTTATGGAAAAACTGAAGGAGATAATGTCCAACTGCACTTTGATAATTTGGCTCTAGGCTTTAAGGAATACTTTTATCTGTTTCTTTTTTTTTCCTATTTAAATAGATTTTTTTCCAATTGCAAAATAAGAGATTTTGTTCCCATGACTTTTCTTTGCCACATTACAATATCATTGAATGAAATACTACCAGAGGATTCATTTTTAAGATTAAGAAAATGATGGCTTTTTAAAATTCTTATGAAAATAAATGTTACTCATAAAAGTTAAAAGTATAACTACAAAAATTTGTTAATGGATACACAATATTAGAAATAAAGTAACAATGACATAAAAATTAAAAAAAGAAAATAAATGTTAGTGTAAGTAGCTTTATATCTAATTAATTTCTAAAAGATACTATGACTAAAATTTGAAATTCTAGGATATTTGCATAGTAAGTGTGTGCGAGAGTGTATATGTGTGGCACAGGAGAAAGGGCAGGGCCATGTGTAAACACACACACACGCACACACACACACACACACACACACACACACTGTGTAAATGCACTGCTCCAAGAGAATTCATACAGATACTCTGACATAATGGTGATTTTTATTTTCAGTAAACAAAAATAAAGATGATGGGCAAAGATAAAGTTCAATTCCTTTGCTATGAAAAAACAGTAGTAGCTTGCATTTATGGACACCTTAAAGAGAATTATTCTGTATTGATAAATTTACAGAACAGAGATAAAATTTGCAAAGTAATGCTTATGTGAAATTTAGTTTCAGTGATGTCATCACCAATCTGAGCTGGCCTTAGTGATTATGTAACCAATCAAATGAAGTAGGAGTGACATTCTGGAATTTCTTAGGCTTTTAATAAGCCTCTTACCTTTAATAGTTTCCAAAAAGTAGATGAAGATGTTGTCTATAAATCAACAGAACTCACAGAAGCAATGGGAGAAACATAATGAGACATTATAGAGTTACGTAAGAAAAACAGAATGAGAGAGTAAGCTAGAATGCAAGTGTCAGATTAATATCAGAGTTCTCTGAGGCATCACTGGATTAAAACAATAATGAATTAACAGAAAAAATAAAGGAAGAAATTTTACCTTAGTTTGTGTTCATATGATTTATCATTAACATTCAAGGTGAAAATAAAGTCCTCTTCAGGTATAGCAAGCTTCATAGGGTTTCCTCACAAAGACCCACACTAATGGACTCTTAGAGTAATATCTTCTAGAAAGTAGAGTAAAAGATTAAGGAAGATGCTTGAAAATATATGGGAAGTAAGAATAAGACTCAGTAAAGTTTATTATTTTCTAAAACAGTAACCAACCCAGAAACATTCAAAACAATGTGGAATACTATTCTAGATCAGCAAAGGCCAATAGAAGTCTCTGAAAGGATGAAAACCTTCTTTCTGCACCTCATGCGGCTATTGACACCTAAAAAGTGATCAATGAGACTGGGGACTGAATTTATTCCTTTATTTACCTTTAGGCAATGTAAAGTGAAGATCAATCAGCCACCTGTGGCTAGTGAGCACCACGGTGGACAGTGTGGTGCTGGGTAATCAAACATGGGAGGCTGGGCCACAGGAAGGAGAGACTGAGTGGGCTGAAAGCACATAAGTGAACTTGTTTGGTTTAGAAGATTTGATTCTGAAAGGATTAAGAAGCTGATAAGAAAAAAAAATGTATATGAATCTTAATAGCTGGGGATAACAAGTTGAAGACTGAAATTTGTGTGACTTTAAAACAAGCAGATGTTGATATCCAAACATCTATACATAAGACAAAAAAAGAGGACGAAGAAAAAAGTAACATCAGTAGAAAATGTAAGTGGAATGTCAAAAATGAATCTTAACATGCCAAATTATCATGAATATAATGAATTATTATGAGAATAAAAATGAAGCCCACAATTTAAAGAGAAAATCCTTCCAACTTTATTTAAAAATCCACCAACATGTTGTCTGTGAAAAGCATATTTCGAACAACAGTATTCAAAAATCTAGAAATAAAGTGATAAAAGCGATAGAGAATTGTAAATAATTAAATATAAATTTGAAGAAAACTGGCATAGAAATTTTAATATTGGGCTGTATAGAATTTATGGTTAAAATGATATGTGTAAAAGAAGGTTATTATATTAGACCAAAAAAAAAAAAAAAACCAGAAGATCTAGAAGTCATAGTCATCCTCATCGAAACCTACACAGATGCACAGTGACCTTAAAATGAAAAATAGTAACAAATGATGCCCCCCCCCCTGTCATGATGACCAGATCTTGGCTTCTAAACTCAGTCTCCAATCAGAGAAATGAAAGTCCTTCTGGAAATCACTTATTTTAGGAGTGCGGCAAGAAATACATAAATGTATAAGAGTAGCCTAGACCATCTTGCAGTATCATAAAGTAAAGAAGAGCTAAAAAGAAATCTCCAAAGAAATAGAACCCCCACTCTCATTGATGTAGGTGTGTCAAAGGGACATGGGAGCCAAACAGCTCCCAATGGTCAAGGCTGGAATGATTCTAACAGAATAAAAAAAAAAAAAAAAAAAAAAAAAGGATTGTTATCCAAAGTACAAAATAAACATCCATGAGTCCCTAAGGATATAAATAAATGATTGAATAAATTAATAAGTAATGGAGAGGAACAAATATTCCACGCAGAACAATTCCAAATAATTTGTGTACATTCTGCCTTCAAGGAGTGAGAGAGTCATCCCCCACTGGGTAGCTGCGGGCTGCACACAGTGTCTTCCTTCCAAAGAATGAGTGTGGAAAGAGAAGGGACTCTACAGTGGAGGAGCCTCACAGACACTATCTCAGCCAGGTAAGGTCAGCATCAGCAGTCAGGAAGTTTGTTGATATAATGGGAAGAAAATGTGACTTAGACTGATCTCACTCCCAAACCCCTTATAACCTCTGACCAATGAAGCAAATTCCAATAGAAGGACACCCTATCATGTACCTGAGCAGTGACTCCTCAAAACTGACAAGGTTACCAACACTGAGAGCAAGTCTGAGAACCATCCCAGTCTAGAGAACCTAAGGAGACAAGATTACTAAATGCAAATGCAACTTGGTACCTTGAATGGGATCCTTGAACAGATTAAAGATGGTAGGTAAGAACTAAGGAAATCTGGATAAACTAGTTAATAACATATAAATATTATTCTACCAATTGTAAAAATGTGCCATACTGAGGTAAGATGTTGCATTACTCAACAGGGGAAATCAGGTGTGAGGGTACAGGGGAGTCTCTGTATTAACTTTTCAACTTCTCTATAAATCTAAAGTTGTTCTGAGAACATGATGTGTTAGAGAAAGCAAAGAATGAACAGTTTTACTGGGAGAAAGAAATAAGTTAAAAATTGACTCCAGGAATTTTAACACATTCAGGAGGTGACAGATCAAGCAGACAGATAGGAATCAACCAACACACACACATGCTGTAAAAAGAGGTTACACATTCTTTGTGAGCACACATGGAATATTCATGAAAATGTGGCCACACGCTGAGCTGCAAAGGATCCATGTCTAAATGGTGCTGTAACTGAGGATTCCCCTTTAGACACCTTTCTTGTTTTGCACATACTCTTCTTTTGTGTGACTTCATCCTGGTCTGGTCTTAAAATACCAGTCAAAGCTGGTATTGTTGTAGCCTGGGTCTCACCCCTGAACTTCAGGTTTATATACTTAGGGCTGATTTAATATCTACACTATTTTTTGTAATAGCTTAAAATGTCCCAAACCACACATTTCCCTCCCCCACCCCCACAAGCTTGTAAATGGTAATATCATTCTTCCAGTTGCTCAGGTGAAAAACAAAATAAAACATACAAACTAGCAAAAGTCTATGCACACTATGTGTTACCCAAGAGCAACACTATTGGCCCTAACTTCAAAATGCTGATGGTGTACAGGCTTTGACAACCTTAGTAAATATTTTTTAAACATCTCTTATCTAGATGACAAAATTATTTTAGTAATAATCATGAAAGGGAAAAAATGATCAAAAGGAAATGCAGGCTGATTTTTCTTTCATCCTTATGAAAAAGTAAATATTACAAGTTAAAAAAAGAAGAAAAATCTATTACTCTTAATAAAGGAAAAGTGTAATGGATTAAAAACTAGTTGATCATACTATTTTTATAGCAACAAATGTATCTACACATTTGGCTTTTGCATTAATTTTGAGCCTCAATTTCTGCAAACTTGTGTAACTGACAAAATTGACTTTCTTCATAAATTATGTTTGAATAGAAGCAGATTTGTCAATTTCCCTTTATGCTGATCAAAAAACCCACATTTTTTGTAAATGTAAGTTATATGAATTAATAAATGCCCAAACAGTCATAAAAGTCTTAAAGATAAAAATTCCATTTTATAATAAAGCCCTGGAATTTAAAGCATAAATAAGAAATCCAAGCAGTCACATCAAGTTACAGAATAGAAGTAATTCAAGTTCTGTCTCTTTGTCTGTATAATCACTGGGATGTCATTTATCTGGAATCTTCTGTTTAGCTGTGGTAGTAGATATCTCACCTGGCTGAACTCCTAAAGTGGGCACTAGCACTTCCCACACCCCACCCAGGGCTCTCTTAGAACCAAGTCCCTGTGTGTCAAAGGCCTTCGGTGCAACTAGGTTCTCTGAAATAATTTAATTTGGCATTGTATTTATTAAAGAATAAGACATTTTAAAATTGTAAAATGATGGCTTTCATGCTTATTACTAAGGCTCAGCTGAAACTGAGCAATGGTTTAGAACTTAGAACAAAAAATATTTTCTTCTCAAAGGAGTATTTTATTACTGACATTATTTAAAATTGTCGGCTCATTGTGACAATAAAAAACAAACCACATTTTAGTTAGTTTTAATGTCATTTTGAAATGTTCAGCAGACAAATCCCCCACTTTATTGCTTGTAACCTCAATGAGGGTATGTCTTCTCAGCTCACTTGCATACTCTGTCACTCCTTCTGATTTCACTTATCAAGCACTAGTTCCAAGCTGAAATTATTAAGACTTTCAAGATGGTGATATGAAAGCATTTAAACCAAGGGTGCAGCTCTTTTCAACTACCTAAGTTGCATATCCAGAATCTTGTCATGTGAGGAAAATAGGCTCATCATGCACCCTACACATCACGTGCATAGACAAAACAACCCAGTAATTCTCCTTTATGTCTATGACCCATAGTACACCTTTTCTAGGTCCATAAAGAGATTTGTCTGAAGCTATTTATTAAAGCATTGGATAAAGTAGTAGAGAACAGGAAGAAAGTGAGGCATCCACCACCAAAGAATGAAGGAATAATGAAAAATGATGGCGGAGACATGCTATGGAACAATTAGAAGCAATGGACTAGATCAGTGGATCCCACCCTGGCTGCATACCAGAGAAACTTTCCCAAATTAGTGCATTAGCTCCTATGCTTGCATTAATAAATAGGTCTACAGTGGGGACTGGTACCATTTAAAAGGTTCATTTCAGAGTTGAAAACCATAGAGCAAGATGGACAGAAAGCAATGTGCATTCAGCTTTTAAAAATTAAAATGTATCATATATTTTGCATACCCAGTCAATTAAGGACACACACAAACACACACACACACACACACACACACACACATTACACTTACTTTCCTAGTAAAGATACATCCAAAACTACAGGATAGTGGCCATCAGAGAGGAGTTGGTAATCATAAGGAAGTATTGAACAACAAAGGAAGAAGTAAATGAGAAGGTGGATTTATCCAAATTGGATAAATGATGGAGCTTAATTCTCTGAGTCTTGATATAAAATAGGGGATAATAGTTGCTAAGAACTGGCTGTGTTCTAGATATTCTTTTTTTCCCAAGGACCTTAATTGTATTATTTCCTATAATCTTCACAATGGCTTAGTGAGGTAGGTGCTATTAGTATTTGCATTTTGCATACTGAGCAAATGGAAGGCCAGAAGAGGTAAAGGGTTCCTGCAAAAAATCCCATGGCCAAGGGGCAGATCTCTTTGGGAGCCCAGACAGAGGGCGCTGGAGCTCTGCTCTTCGTTGCTGCTCTTCCTACTGGTTCCTTAACAAAACTGAAGGTGGGGGAACAGAAAGTCAGAGACAGATATTGACCCTGAGAAAGTAGGGAAGGAGGGAGAGACTGCCTGATAGCCTGAGGCTGAGGTCCATAATAGTTATTTTTTTTTATTTTTTTTTATTGGTTGTTCAAAACATTATAAAGCTCTTGACATATCATATTTCATACATTAGATTCAAGTTGGTTATGAACTCCCAATTTTACCCCAAATACAGATTGCAGAATCACATCGGTTACACATCCACATTTTTACATAATGCCCTATTAGTAACTGTTGTATTCTGCTACCTTTCCTATCCTCTACCATCCCCCCTCCCTCCCCTCCCATCATAATAGTTATTTTAAGCAGTTATTGATTCTAATTTTCAACTGAATTGGTACTGTTATAGATGATCATTAAAAAAAGCATTTCTCAAAACTTATATTTTATTTAATACCAAAAAAGAAAAAAAAAGGAAGCTTGGGAGAAACCTAGATTAGGAAGTTAGCAACTGGGGCTGGGGATGTGGCTCAAGCGGTAGCGCGCTCGCCTGGCATACGTGCGGCCTGGGTTTGATCCTCAGCACCACATACAAACAAAGATGTTGTGTCCGCCAAAAAGTAAATAAATAAATAAATAAATATTAAAAAGAAAAAAAGAAGTTAGCAACACAAGAGTGAAAGTTAATACAGTCTTCAGATAAAAGAAGATCTGTGAGAAACAACAATGAGCATAAAAGTTATGGATTAGCGAGCCTAATCTCGTAAGAATCATCTGAATGATGAAAGAAGTAAAAGATATGATGTATCTTTCTCTGTGACTCATGTGAGGGAATGCATAATGTCAGTGTGTTTTACTATAGGTGATGTGAACCTTGTCACTGGGATTAAAGAAGTATCTTCTGGTTTCTCCACCATTAAGTTCCTATTTTTCCCTTTGCCAGTACTAACTATCTGGGGAGGATACTTTTTTATTAAATTTTTATTCTAATTTGTTATCTATGACAGCAGAATGCATTACAACTCATATTACACATACAGAGCATAATTTTTCATATCTCTGGTTGTACACAAAGTATATTCACAAAATTTGTGTCTTCATATGTGTACTTAGGGTAATGATGTTCATCTCATTCCACAATCTTCTTTACCCCATTACCCCCTCCCTTCTGCTCCCTCCCCTTTGTCCTATCTAGAGTTCACCTAATCTTTGAGGCAGATACTTTGAGATTATGAAACTGTCCTGTTTCTGTTCATTCACCCACTTATTTTATTATTCACTGGTGGGCCTTGTCTCTATTTCATTATGACTGAGGTGCTCTAATATTTTTGAATTTCTTTGTTCCTTCTAAAATTACTAGTTAGAACTCCTCTGTAAGGAAGAGCTATTCCATTTATGTGCTTGTTTATATGAATACAGCAGGTGTTTGCACAATATTTTAATCTATGAGTTTTAGTCTCATACTCTTATTATTTATTTTCTTGTTCAAATTGTTCCAGCTTTGGCCTTTGGAGTTCTTCCTGTTTGTGCTCTTCCTATAAGTCCTATCTTTGGGTGAGTACTTCCTTATTTCTGGGCATCATGTGAAGCAGTAGACTCGGTGTCTTCTGAGCCTTAAATCTGGAATCATCCACCTATCTAAGGTGCCCCAGGTTCTTATCTAAGGTCTAAAAGGTGGGTGTGTTAGATACTACTAGGGTGTGTTTCATTCAGGCCTGCTCAGTAGACAGAACCAGAAACAATATGCATTATATCCTTATTAATTTCAGTACTTACCTCCATATACAAAAATAATAATAAGCAAGAGTTCATATACATACTGCCCATTCCAACCAAACACCACAGGATTTACTTTAGATGATGTCTATTTTGTTGTTGTTGTTGTTTTAGTTGTTGTTAGACCTTTATTTATTTATATGCAGTGCTGAGAATCAAACCCAGGGCCTCTCATATGCCAGGCAAGTGTTCTACCGCTGAGGCATAGCCACAGCCCCATATTGTCCCTATTTTTAATTTTAACTTCTTTCTCCAAAAGTCTGAAACCTACTGTATACTCAGTTATTTCTTCAACTCTGATATGTTCGTAAAGCAATTTCAGAGCTCTTAACCATTTGCCATGGAAAAAGTTACTACCTAGAGTATGGTAATCATATACAATACAATTCTTCTTGTGTTTAACCTTATACCATGCTAGTCTGGCTTCTTTCACTTAACAAAAACATTGAGGATTCCTCCAGGTTGTTGCATATATTAATAATTCATTACCTTTTATTGCTGAGAAGCATTTTACTATATGGATGTATTATCCTGTGTATTCATTCACTGGCTGTAGGATGTCTGGGTTGTTTCTACTTTATGACAATTAAGAATAAATCTGCTATAAATACTCACCTATCAGTTTTTATGTGAATCCACATTTTCATTTCTTTGGGGACAATAAATATCCATGAGTAGGTTTGTTGGACCATGGAAAAGTATATGTTTACCTTCTTAAGAAACTACCAAAGTATTTTCCAAAACAGTGGTACTATTTTGCTTCCCCATCAGCAGGTATTAGAATTTTAATTGCTCTGTAGACTCTACAGCACTTGGTATTCGAGATTTTAAAACTTTTAGCTACAATATACTAATAGTATATCACATTGTGACTGTAATTTGTATTTCCCTGAAGATTAAAGACACTGAGCATCTTTTCAAATGCTTCTGTGTCATTTGTATATCCTGTTTACTAAAGTCTGTCCAAATTATTTGACTGATCTTTAAATGGTTTGTTTGTTCATTGAGTTTTGAGAGTTTTTAAAACTGCAGTCTAGTTGCAAGTTCTCTGTCAAATATGTGGTTGGGTTTGCAGATATTTTCTTGCTGTACACAGCTCACTTAACAGTGCCTTTTGCTTACAGAATTTTTAATTTTAGTATGTATAATATATTTATTTTTTGACTCATGCTTTTGGTGCTATATCTAAAGAACCCTGCTTAGCTCCATGGTACAACTAATTTCTTCGATATTTTCTTTCTTTGAGGTGCTTTTATAATTTATAATTTCACACTTTACAGTTCACTTTGAATTAATATTTGACCCGGTATGAGGTATGAGGAAAAAGCCCATTTATTTGCATATGTATATCCAAATGATCTAGTAACATTGGTTGAATAGATTATTCTCTGACTTGAATCATCTTTGCACCTTTGTAAGAAGGAGTAAGTTACCTATGTTTGTGTAGATCTATTTCTGGGTTCTGTATTCTGTTAGGTTGATCTCATATCTCTCTCTCTGTCAGCATCAAACTATGTTGACTACTATAAACTTATAATGAAGTTCTGAAATCAGTTAATGTGAGTCCTTCTGATTTTGTCTTCTTTTCCAGAATTGTCTTGCCTATTCAAGTTCCTTTGTCATATTTATACACAAATTTCAGAATTAGCTTTTCAGTATCTGCAAGAACCAGAGGGTTCAGACTGGGATTGTGTTGAATCTAGAGATCAATTTGAGTAGCATTGATATTTTAACAAAATCATATCTTCTAATCCATAGTTATATTTCTCTATGTATTTTGGTCTTTTATTTATTCCATCAATATTTTATTTTGTTGTTTGCAACATACTAATGAAGAATAATTCTTTGGGATTTATTCCCAACCATATCATTTCTTGTTGCTGTTGTAAAATGTATTTATTTTTTTTTCTAATTTCATTGCTTGTTGCTAGTATATAAAAGTATAATTGATTCTTTATTATTTATATTCACCCTAAAATTATAGAAAACTCAATTATTGTTCTAATTTGTAACTTCGTTAGGATTTTTTTATGCCCAATCGTGTTATCTGCATGTATAGATGGTTGCAGATTTTTTTAAAAATAAATTTTCTTTCTTTTGTTGCCTGTTGCACTGGCTAGGTCCTCCAGTAAGTTGTTGATGCCCTCATTAGTTAATGAAGTTCCTCTCTATTATTGGTTTACTGAAAGTTTTTATTCTGAATTAACAGTGAAATTTATTGATTCTGCATGTACTGAGATAATCATTGCATTTTCTTGTTTAGTCTGTTAATATGATACATTACCATGATTTTTAATCTGAATGGAGGCACCCTTGAATTCCTGGGATAAACTTATCTGTGTCTAGATATATATTTATCTATTTGAGAGTTGGATCTGATTAGCTAATATTTTGTTGAAAATATTTGTGTTTTTGTTTATGAGAAACATTGCTCATTAATTTTCTCTCCTGGAATTGACTAAATACTGTCTTACTAATCTCATAAATTGAATTCGTAGATCTGTCTCCTGCTATAAATCTGGAAGAGATTTATGGAGTTGGTATCATTTGTTCCTTAAAGGTTTGGTAGAACTTGCTTATAAAATCATTGGGCTGAATTCTTTATTGGAAGGTTTCAGACTATGATAATCCTATTGAACATTCTCTAATGTCTACCCCTGATAATCTTCTTTGTTCTGGAATCCACTTTCTCTGATAGTAATGTAGCCACTCTGACTTGGTTTTAATTAGTGTTCACATAGTATCTTTTCCCATCCTTTTCCTTTTAACCCATCTACATCTTCATATTTAAAATGGATTTCCTGTAGACAGTATGTAATTGGAACTTGCTTTTATACCCAATGTGGTGATCTCTTTATATTTAATTTGTATGTTTAGACCATTCACTTTTAATGTAATTATTGGGATAATTAGCTTAAAGTCTGTCCTCTTGGTATCTATTACTTAATTGTTACACCTATTTTCATTTCTATTTTCCTCTTTCTGCCTTCTATTAGCAGAATAATTATTTATTATTACTCTGTTTTATCTAACTCTTGATATATTTTTGCCTCTTATTAAAGTTTGTCATGAGTTGTACACAGTTTATAACACATAACTTTAATTAGACTCTCTCTTCAAAATTGACTATACTATTTAATGTTTAATTTAAAACTTCAAGAATCTTCAACAGCAGATTCCTATTTCCTCCCTCCCCAAATTTGTGTTATTGATTTAATACATTTTGCTTTTACCTTTGCTATAAACTCAATACACTGCTGCCATTTTCATGGTAAACAGTTATTATTTAGAGCCACTAAAAAAATAAAGGTTACTTCATTAACTTTCCTTTTTAATTAATTTTTTTTATTTATATGACAGTGGAATGCATTACAATTTATATTACACAAATAGAGCACAAATTTTTCATATCTCTGTTTGTATCCAAAGTATATTCACACCAATTTATTAAATTTCATTTGTTCCATTTCTGGTATGATTCACTTCTTTATATAAAATCTCAGTTTTTATTTGGCCATAATATTCTTTCTGCTTAAGAATTTCCTTACCTTTTCTTTTAGTGTAGTTCTCCTGGCAATGAATTCTCTCGGTTTTTGTCTCAAAAAGTGATTTTTCTTAAAATGTTTTTTTCTATTTCATTTTGAAAAATATTTTCACTTGCTATCCATCCTGTGTAAACATGTTTTTAACAAGCACATCATTTTATCAGCACTTTAAAAATGCCCCATCATTATATTCTGTCTTGGGTGGTTTCTGGAAAGAAGAAGCAGTACTTCTTATCTGTGTCAAGTTTCCCCCACTCTCCCTTGGTTCCTTTAATATATGTTGTCTTTTGTCTTCAACAGTTTGACTAATATGCTTAGGTGTGTTTTTAAAATATGTTTCTCTTGCTTAGTGCTCTCTGATTTGATCTGTGGTTTAGTGTCAGTACTTAATTCTGGAAAATTCTAAGTCATGATTTTTCCAAATATTTCATTTGATCCATTTTCTCTCTTATCCTTATGAGACTGTTGGACTGTTTGAAATTATCCCATAAGTAATGAGCATTCTATTCTATTTTCATTTTCACACATTTGTTCCTTTCCCAGTTTCACTTTGGATAATTTCTAATGACTTTCTTCCACTTACTGTAGATTCATTTCTAGTCTTTATCAAATCTCTTTATGAGCCTGTTGAAGTCAGTCTTCATCTCTCTTCCTGAGTTTTTCACTGTAAGATTTCCATTTAATGTCTTATAGTTTTTAAATCTCTGTTGAAACTTCCCATTGGTTGTGCACATTTCCCCCTGTTACAGTAGCATCTTTAACATATTAATCATAGATATCTTAATTTATGTCTCAGTTCTAATATCAGTGTCACATCTGGGTCTGGTTCCGTTGATTGCTCTAAGCCTTGGTAGTGGGCTGTTTTGTCTTCCTTTTTTATGTTTCATGATTTTGTTGGAAATGGGACTCTTTTATTGGACAATAGTTTAAGGTAAACAGCTTTTATGCCTACAGATGTCTATGCCTTTCCTTTTGCAAAACCCCTTTTTCTTTTCTGCTAGGCCTTTAATGTGCATATGTAAGTTAATCCGACCAGGTGTTGGGATTTATTTTAAGTTTGTTGGTATTAGGGTTACCCTTAGTGCTTCAAAGACTTCAGACTCTTCTGATGATATCTGGGTTTGAAATGGGGCTGGTTTGTCAGTGGGTTTAACCCTAACCCTCCTCGGTTTTAGGTTGTCTTTTTTCTCTGCACCTCAGATCCTGTCTCTACTCTTGCAACTATTCTAGTAGTATTCTGCTGTTACTTTTAAATTTAATGTTTGTTAGTCTGATTTTCTGGCTCATTCTGTGTTTTAAGCAGATGCTACATCTGTGGGTCTCAGGTATAATCCTCTCAACCTTCCTCTCCACCCTTCAATTGCAATTCTAAATCTAGCACATATGCCTGATCTTTCCCCAAGGGTAGAGGGTTTTGTTTTCTATTATCTTCACAGGGTGTTGTGGGTTTTCACTATTGCTCTCAGTGTGAAAAAGCTGCTTGTCCTTTGCTTCACAGATTATAGCTTTCATTTCCATAAGGGAGACAGGAGAGAAGGTCAGGGTGCTTGGACATGTGCTTCTCCCACAGTGCTAGCTTTTTTACTGTCTCAGATCTGCACCAAGAGGCATACTTCCTTGGGACTCTATCCAGTCTTTTTTGAGTAACCTTATAGGATCTGTGAGAAAAGCTTGCAAGGTAGCATGAACTCTCTTATATATTCACCCCCTATATTCTGCAGCCTCTATCCAGTCCCCAACCAGCCTCCACTAATGCGTTAACTATTCCATGTGGGTTCTTCTTATAATGTCCAGTTGTATCTATTCCAGGTAACAAGTTCTCACCTCCCATCCTCCTGCTTAGAGATGTTGGCTGGTTGATTTCCAGAACCATCAGCTTTCTGATGCTTTTGAGAAACATCATGAACTTGCAAGTTGTTTGCCTTTTTTCATGATTGTCATTATAAGCTTGGCTCATAGTTCTTCTCCTAGATTTCCACACCCCTCATGAAAACCAGGAATTTTTTAAAATTCCTTTTGAGATAATTTCCGAAATTAAGTTCACACTGGGGCCAATAGAACCATATGTGCCTTAACCTTGTTCAAGAGTGAAGAGTCCTAGTGACCTTATCCCCTCTGGAAGGCCCCACCTTTTAATATTACCCCTTTGCCATTTAAGCCCCAGAAAATGCTTAGACTCTTCCCTGTTAAGTGGGAAAATTCGAATCCGTTCTAACATGTGTGAGTTCCTTTGAGCATGATGCCAAGTAGTCAAAATGCCTCTTAGTTCTAAGATTCTCTCCCCTACTCCTTAGAAAGCATTTATTGATCATAGATTGCCTCCAGTTTGCCTTTTGGGTCTTTTCTCAGCCTTAAGTGATTGAATAAAGGATCTTTTAAAAATACCCAAGGTATTTTCTCTGAGATGAATTCTAGGAAATAGTTTTTCCTGCACATTTACAGGCAAATGACAAGAGATAATGATCTTTAAAAAAAACATGGGCCTCTTTTAGCATCCCATGTGATCTGACTTACACCTGTGAAGTGGAAGAAATATCTGCTCTCATGTGGGTTGTATATACTGACAGCTGGTTCGGTATCTAAGTCACTTGTTAGGAGTCTGAGAATCTGATTTGTGTGTGGTTTGATGTGTTCCATAATGCATCCAAGAAATGTAGCACCTGATGGATGGGACAACCTGGTATAAAATTTGTCTTAATTGTCATCGCCATAGGGGATGATCTGCTTTCAGATCTTTCATATTGATGCACGGCTCCTTCCTCCTCTCCCAACATCTCACCTTCTCTTGATAGTTTAGAATATGGGGGTCCTTTGTACTCCTTTACACAAAGTCCTTTGTGCTCTCTACAAGAAAATATGTTACAAATAAGCAAGGTAAAAATAGCTTAGTAAAAGGTAACGATTGACATTCAAGGTTTAACAGCCTTTCCTTCCTCTAACATCTTGCAAAAGATATAACACTGCATCATTGGCCCACTGACATCCCCCAAAGCATTTGAATTTTTTAAAAGAAGGTCTTGGGATAAAAGAAAATCATTCTGCATCATCACTTGGGATTGTGGTATTTAAAGGTCATCAGAAAAGCATCTTCCTGACGCAGAACATCACTGGCAACCTCTTGGTATATGAGCTAATAATAATACATTGTTAAAGGCATTGTGTGACAAATGGAAATAAGAATGTTTGTCACTGAATATTTTCTGCTGCTTGTACAAATAGGAAAGATAAGACTTATGATATTTATTCTTCTGTCTCCTAGTACATGAGAATATTTCTATCAGAGCTTCATCTTTATGGAGGTAACTCCTATAGAGATATAACTACCTTACATGGAGTTTTTAACCACTGGTAAGGTAAATTTCAGTGTCTGCTGTCACGTCGGTAATAATAATGAAATATTATTATTATAGTATTATATATATATATATATATATATATATATATATATATATATTATATTATTATATGGCACAGAAGTGGAAGTGACAAAAATTTTTTGAAATTCAAAACCTATAGTCGCTGCATGGAATCACATGTACCTGTGTCTTTTCATGGGCCTTTGGATGCTATGACATTACTTTCATGTAATCATCTGGACTTAGTTTTGCTTTTGTGATCTGATAAGTGATACAAATTTTACATGATCTTTAAATATACCTATCTAGGAATTCTAGACATATCTCAAAGGAAAGGAACAATTGCTATAAAAATTAGGATAAGGGCTGGGGATGTGGCTCAAGCGGTAGCGCGTTTGCCTGGCATGCGTTCGGCCTGGGTTCGATCCTCAGCACCACATACAAACAAAGATGTTGTGTCCACCGATATATAAAAAAAAATATATTAAAAAAATTCTCTCTCTCTCTCTCTCTCTCTCTCTCTCTCTCTCTCTCTCTCTAAAAAAAAAATAGGATAAGTTAAAAGATAAACAATTTCGGTGTCTTTTCCCTGAGTAAAATTTGAAAATTCTACTTAACAGATAAAATCATTTACTTTTCCATGTAAAGTTATGTTGAAAACAAGAAGATTGTGAGATTTCTCATTTAACAGTATCATCTGAGAAAATTAACATATTATTTTATCTACATGATTCACATTTTCCCATTTAACCTCTCTGTATTAAAACAAAATTAATTGTAATTTGAAACACTTACATTGGGTTTTGACCATTAGAACAGTCCCAGTTAAGAAAACTTGGCAGTTTCATTTTAATCCAAATTTTGTTTAATATCACATTATTTAATTTATGTATCAAAATATTTGACATTTTTCTTAATATGTATTTTTTCTGTTGTTGATAGCCTATAAATATAGTTTGTAAATATATAACACATTAAAATAGTTTAATCGAAGAAAAGTTAATAAAGAGAATTGTTTTTAGTCCATTTTCTGGTGCTATAACAAAATGCTTAGAAGTGGGTAATTTATAGACATTAGTAGTTCATTTGGCTCATGGTTTTAGAGGCTGAGAAGCCAAAGAGCATGATGCTGGAATCTGGTGAGGGCCTTCAGACTGCCTCATGGCAGAAGAGAGAAGGGCAAACATATAGCAAGATAGGGAGAGAAGGTGAGTCAAACTTAACAGCAGAAGCCCTCTCCCAGGATAACTCACCTACACCCTTGGTAATGTCAGGCATTCATCCATTCATGAGTTCTCTGCCCTCATGACCTACTCACTTCTTAGAGATCCCACCTCTTAATACCATCGTGATGCTAACTACATTTCCACCTGAGTTTTGGAGAAGATATGCAGATCATAGCAGGAATATTTTGAGGGTTACGAGCTGTGTTATGGGAACAAATGAGGAAGGATCAAGAACCCTACATGAAGCCACTGCCATGCGTGGGCTGGACCACATGAGGAGGAGGATGAGGAGGTACAGAAACCTCAGAACAAAATGGAAACCTGAAAGTGGGATAACCACCTCCATCCAGACCTGTAACCCTGGAAATCAATCACTGCCAGAAACGTGGTGAGCAAGGGGTCGGAAAGGAGAATAGATATTCTAGCAATTTTCCAAACCCAACCAAAGCCATAAAACTAGGAAACCCAAATGATGGAGTGCATGATATCCGTTGGTGTCAACTCGATCTCTCTGAATTTCCAAGCTTATTTGCTCTGGCTCAGCCACACTCCTAGAGTCATGCTCAAGGACTGTCATCATCAGGAATGCCACAGCTTCCAGTGTTTCAAGCATCCCACTATCTAAGCAGCCTCTGCAATATTTCCAATCTGTTTATTCCAGTATGTCCTCTGCAACAGTTCTCAGACCTGATGAAGATTTCTTAGGTTGGCCTTTCCTTGTCTACTTTCCTATTAATCTTGCTAGATTCCTTCCATGATTCTCATTATAATCTCTGTGGGTTATTATTTTTTTTGCTTTGTTTTGTTTTGTTGCAAATATCCTCAACTCCCTTGCTGTCTTCTTCTTATATTGCCCTTCCTGACCAAACCCTAGTCCTTGTTGAACCCTAACTTCTCCATTCCTCATGCCTGTACTGACTCATCTGAACATTGTTGAGAGTATTATCACATGATCCAGATGACTATTTTCAATTTGTGGCAATGACCATGAACTTTCCATAGATACTCAAAGGGCAATAACAAACAGTAACAGAAAATAACAACAATGTTTAAAGAGAGACCTTTACTTTTCTCATATACTAAGAGATCCAGGGGCAGGCAGCTTCTGGCTGACTTCAAGGCTGAGTGATGTCATGGCAGAGTCCTTGTCTCTTGGTCTTTTCAATATAGTTTCAAGATGGCAGCAGCAGTTGGAAGTATAACAGTTGAATTCCACGCAGATTTACAGGCAAGAAACAGGATGTTGTATTGCAAAGAGCACTTTTCCTTATTTAATACCTCTCTTATTAGAAAGCAAAATTGTTTCTCAGACTATTTCTCCTTATATTACAATGTCCAGAAGTGGACTCCTGCTCAATGGTCTACCTTCACTGAAATGAGATCTCTGCCCAAACCCTGACATGAACAAGTGTTCTGTTAGTGAAGATAAAGGAGATTGAGTGACTTATATGAGCAAGCATCTAATTAGGAGAGACAACTTCTGGTAAAAATAGTTTTACTCTTTTCTTTGTAGGACACACACATATGTACCTTCATATTCATACATTCATGACAATGTTTTGGTGGAGTATAATAGCTATAGTAGAAAGTAAACATTAGAAATTCGGAGAAACCATGACAGAATACTTATCAGTATCCATATTTGATTCTAGATACTACAGGGAATGTGAAGAAATTATTTCACAGTTCTAGAGAATAATCTTTACAAATCTATTATCTGAAATTTTTTCTGCCTTAAAAACATATGAAAGTCAGTTACTGATAAATATCATCATTTTAAATAAAGTTTGGCTAGTTCATTTCAAGTAGAATGTGTGTGTGTGTGTGTGTGTGTTTGTGTGTGTCTGTATACTTGATTTGGTATACATATAGAGATAGATACATGGGTATACACACATATATATGAAATCAAATGTCAAATGTCCATTTAAAGTAGAATGTGTGTGTATACTTAATTTGATGTGTGTGTGCATATGCGTGTATATGTGTGTGTATAATTGAATGTCCATAAATGCATAAATGCATTTATTTTTTTACTGGTTGTTAAAGAGAGTAGCTAATGTATGCCATTTGGGTTTGATGTACTTATTATCTTATTTATCTAGTGTAATATTAAGGTTGTGAAATACTTGGTTAAAATTTATGATATCTGGAAAAGATAACAGAATCTCCTTAAGTTTTAGTGGTGAGAATAACTCATCCATTTCTTGTGGTGTATGGACTGTCTTTGGCACCAGTCTTTCCTAAATACTTCCCAAACCACCATCTGTTATCAACTTAAAGTCAAGCCTAAAAAAATGCTAATTTCCTAAAAGTCACCTCATGAAAGTGAGAGAGAGCAGGTATCATAGTATGGTATCAAAATACATTGAATTCTCACAATAAGTAAATATCAAATAAGTGTTACTTCCTCTCCTGGCAAAGATTTGTAACTCATAATTACATTGATACATGTGCTATGTCGGTGGCAGCAGTGAAATTCATAGTATTTTTATGTGAAATGCACTGTTTTATTGCATTAATTCACATTTAATGTGTACACAGTAATAACCATAAATAATGATAACCAAAGTTATATATTTTCTTCAGAACATTCATTTAGAGAGCTTTCAAAAGAGTCTGAGGAAATTAAAATATCAGTCAGTTTACCTGCAGGATATAGAGCAAAAGCAGAAAGCAGTATAATATCTTTTACAAGCCACCCATTCCTCCACCACATAATGTCCTTACTTCTGGCTGATAAAATACAATAGTCATAACTGTGTACATATTTTTTTAACTGTGATACACAAAACAAAGGTTTCTGAAGTGAAGGGAAATATACCTCTATCACTAAAATTGCATTACTCACATGATTACAAGCAGGAGGTTTGAAGGCAAGAGAAAGCAGTGCAGGTGGAAATCCCAGAGCCCCTTTCCTGGTAATGGACTACAGAAAGATGATGCCCCTAAAAGCCGGAAGTCTCATATAAGAGGTAGGAGAGGCCCAGGGGATGGTGAGAAAATAATAAATGAGCAAGTACCTAGAAAACAGAACAGGAATGAAAAATTTATGCTCATATTGAGGACCGAAAAAATAAAACAACAGAGTAGGATATAATGTCCTAAAATCTGTGAGAGAGGGAAACCAAGTAATGGTGGTCTCAATGTAGTGATCACAAAATGTTCTAGAAATGTGGGATACGGCCATCTTTGTTTTGGTAATGGTTGTGTTGAAGCTTCTTGCTGCCCATTACTGTGCCTTAGTATTCATGCTAATTGTGCCAAATTAGGTGTGATGCAAGACCTTAATGCATATCCTGTATCCTTTTCAGAAGGCTCCATAACAACTGCAAGACCTCAATTCATACCCTGTATCCTTCAAGAAGGCTCCATAACAACTGTTGCAACTTCTGATCCGTCCCTTCATTATCTTCCTTCCTTTTTCAATCATTTACAGCTTATTCATTGACCCATTCTTTCACTCATTCAATATTTATGAAGTACTTTCTCCATAGATGGATGGATGGTTAGATGCATATGGGTCAGATTATCCATGCAGATTATCCATAATCATGTTTTAATTAGAACATGAATCTAATTAAAGTGGATATTTTTGTCATTGCTTAAAATCATGTTTAAAAATACAATTCACACACACACACACACACAATTTTTAAACATTTAACCAGAAAGTAACTTGTAACACCAAAAGTAAAGTATCTCTCCTCATCAAAAAAAAAAAAAAAAAAAAAAAAAAACCCTTGTTATTTCCCTGAGTATTCACGTAGAAAAACAGAATGCATATGTTGGTTTTTACTTTTCTAAAACTTCATTTTGATATCTAAGGAATTGACTTCTATATACATACACACATATACACACAAATACACATGTGCTTATGCTGTCTGTACATAGCACTTTCCTCTTAGCTCCCTAATTTGGAAATTGATTGACATTAACACATCACAGAAGACCTTAAGAGATGGTCTTCATCATCAAACCCATTTCCTCTCCTTCCTAGGTTCACAGTGAACTACATTTCCAGTAATCCCTTTTGGTAGGTGTGGTCACCTGAGTCAGTGCTAGCCTGTAGGATGGGAGTGCAAGTTATGCGTGCCACCTCCAGGTCAGGTCCATAAAAATATTCATACTTGATCCTTTCCTCATGTTCTTTCAGCAAGATGTTGAGGAGTAGGATGACCATAAAAGATAGGTGTTGAGGGTGGGCTGGATGTTGTTGGAAGGACTGCAGAAAGCACTCCCCAACACCCTGCCACTAACCAGAGCACAGAGCACCTGCACTGGGCTATGACAAAAGCAACACATCAATTTCATTGTGTTAAAACACTGAAATTGCCAGGCGCAGTGGCATACACCTGTAATCCCAGCAGCTCAGGAGGCTGAGGCAGGAGGATTGTGAATTCAAAGCCAGCCTCAGCAAAAGTGAGGAGCTAAGCAACTCAGTGAGACCCTGTCTCTGAATAAAATAAACAAAATAGGGCTAGATTCAGTGCCCCTGAGTTCAATCGCCAGTACTTACTGCCCTCCCCCCAAAAAAAACCCACTGAAATTCTGGGGCTATTTATTGTCCAGTTAGTATTACCCAAAACTTGTACCCATGTAGAGAAAACTGTTTTTGTGGTTGTGTGTTTAGGGAGTGCCTAACTTTTTTGTGTGTGAAAGAACCATTATTTAGGCAATTCTTCAGTATTTTTTATTGGCAGACTTTTTTATTTATTTTTATTTATTTATTTATTTACTTACTTACTTATTTTGTTCCAAGAATTGAATCCAAGGCTTTGCACAGGCTAAGGATGCAATTTGCCACTGAGTTATATTTTCAACCCCTATTGATAGGCATTTAAATCACTAGCAGTTTTTGTTATTAATGACACTATGAATAATAATACTACATGTACATCTTCATTCCTGAAGATCTCCAGAGGATAAATTCTCAGCAGTAGGATTGTGGTACACACTTTTCAAAAACTGTGGTGTTCTGGCAGCTGTACAAAGTTCTTCAGATTATGTGTACCAAATTTGTTTCCTCTTAGTAGTATTTGGATATGGCTCCTTTTCTCACATCTTCATGGACACTAAGGTATCATAAAATTGTAAATTTTCCCCATTCTAGTCCATGAAAAAAAAAAGATTCATTTTGCTTGAATTTATATTTTAGGGATTTTTAGTGAGGTTGTGTGTCCCTTTGTGTGTTTTTGGCCATTTATATTTCTTTTTCTGCAACTTGTTGTTTCATTTGTAGATTTCTCTAAAGGGCTATTTGTCTTTCTCGTGTTGATTTGTAACCCAAATATAAGCTGCTTAACAGAGATAATGTCAGATATTTCTTAGTTTAACTCTCAGCATGGGAGCTAAACACATTTGACCAGTTTTTGCAAAGTTAAAAATTATTTACAGTTTTGGCAATTCTTTACTGCAATGATAAAAGCTATTATCCTTTGCATTTTATGGAAAAAGAAATAGGGGCTGTGGGGAGTTAAGTGACCTACCAAGGTCAAATAATTACTTAGTGGAAGAGCCAGATTAGGGCCCAGAACCTTCACTATAAGATCATAAACTTTTATGGAGTGGTGTTTCTGTATTTACCGAGTACAAGGCCAAATCAAAAGTGCCCATTATGATCATCATCATCATCTTTCATCATCCATTATTCGTTAGCAATTATTATCAAATATCCATGGATGAATGGTGTTAGCAATTAAAATAGCTTACAAAATTAAAATTTTATACCTTTCTTTTATTAAGTTTTAGGGGACAATCTTACAACTCTGTTTGCCCATCTTTCTATTATTTTATTTAAAATGTGATGTATATTTGCTTTTAGAACTATACACTCAGGACCAGAAGTCTGAAATTAGAACATCTAGAGACATTTAGACATTTTTAGTGGAGAGTTTTGATGGCAGGGTTACTGAAGGTCAAAGACAAGTGTGGCTTCAGAGGACAGACTTCCTGTGGGCCAAGACTCAGTGGCCACTGCTACTCCCTTTGCTTAATTTTGCCACAGCCCCATAAAATTGTTAGTATCAATGACAGTCATGGCCCTTGTCAGGATCCAGTCAGGAAGGTGGAAATCACTCGTGTTATTTTAAACAGAGGGGATTTTACAAAGGGAATTGTTTAGGAATGTATTGGAAGAACTGGGGGATCAAGAAGGGAAAGGAGAAGATGTTACTTGGAGATGAGAACTTGAGAATTCTCTATACCCTCAGAGCTGGAGGGAGAACAGGAACAGTGGTCCTTCATGGAACCCACTGGGCTGTCTTGCTGAGGGGGCTAGAGTGTCACTAGTATCAGCTGTTATGAGAGCCACCACCACTGTCACTGGGCAGGCACCCTGGAGCCCCGTCTTGCTGATGCTGCTGGAATTATAGTCAATTATTGGTTTCTGTGCTGCAGCTGCCATAACCTTGCCACTAATGCAGCACCTAGTAGTCAGCCACTATGGTGGCTGGCCATTGTCCCCTCTGAAGCTGCTGCAGTCACAGTCCATGAGCCCCCATTTCCAAGGCTTTTGGGATTCTGCTGCTCCTACTTCCAGAGAAGGAAGACAGAGAGTGGAAAGAAAGCAAAAAGGAAGAAAGGAAAAGTGGCTTATCTTTTCTTCCATCTTTTGCTCTTCTTCCAGTATCTTCCAGTGGTCAGCAGAGTTTCACGGGAAACTAACTAGCAAGAATGTCTGGGTGATGTTGATTTCAGGAATGGGGATGGAGCAGATATCTAAAGGCAAATTGCCAATACTGACAATGCTTGGGCACTAATAAGCTACCAGGGCTATGCCTACATTATCTCATTTAATCTTCACAACAACCATTGATAGTAGGTACCATTGTTGGTCACATTTGATTAATGAGGAAAGAGCTTTGGGGATGTTGAGCAATTTTGCTCAGATTACATAGCTAGGAAGATGGACCCTATGATCATTCTGATCCCAAGTCCTGAACTCTTAAATATTTTGCTCCCTAAAGGTCTTCAGTGAACTATTGTTTATGCTCTTAGCACCCCTTGGTGGTGTGACCCTCCCCTGCATTGGTGACCACTGTTCTCCCCTCCAGCCCAAAGAAAATACCTTCTGCTCTTTATGATTAGACAGTAGAGTGATTCTCCTTGTGACCTAGCAACCTTCGTGACCCTTGCTACTAGAAGCATGATTCTGTACTAGCAGCATTAACATACCTGAAAAGGGATAAAACTCATCTGAGTCTTTCTCTCCTCCTTTTCCCCCAAAATTACCAGATCAGAATCTGCTTTTTAACCAGACCCCTAGCTGGTATGTTCTTCACAGTTGAGAACAGCTGCTCTGTACCACATGTCTCTCCTACAGAGTACACTACAGAGTACACCCATACTTTCTGGGAAGGGGAAGAAAAAGATGGTGGGGAGGGATTCCACCTAACACTAACACTGTACTCATAATGATCATTTCCTTGTAAATGCCATGACATCATAGTTGCTTCTTCATTTTGCTGATTTTCTTTAGGACACCACATTGTTTGTCATCAGTCTGGATGCTTGGAGAATCCTGTTGTCAGATGGGCCTGACCCTCAAGGGGAACTAGCCCAGAGTTTCTTTTACAAGTCCTTGTACTGCATGTTGACCTACCTAGGTTTCTAGAAATATGATTCAGTTATTTCTGGACTTGCCATGATCATGAGAGAAGATTATCCCACCATCCAGCATTCAAAGACAGCAGGAAGTTTATTGTATCCAGATCAAAGCAGAATACGTATCTATTCCCTGTACTCACTCGAATTCTCACACTCTAATTGCATTATTCATTCCCAACCGATGGAAACAGATGGTTGTGTACTAGCAAGCAAAGAGAAATAAGAGAACCTGGCCCCAATTGCCCTTATTTCCTTGCCTGATGTACCTGCTATGCCAGGACCCCAGGCCCTGCCTGCCTCTCTATCATGGGTGGTGAGATTAATGCATTCTACCTGTGTGATCACCTTCAATCAGTCTCTGGGAGCTGTTGCCAAAATTCAGACATCTAAAAAGCATGATATGAATAGGATTTTCAGGGAAACGGTGGTCATATTTTCAAGTAATACATCAACATCTAATCTGCTTCTTGAACAACTTCTTAATTCTCATTGGAGTTTATTAGTCATCCTTGTTCTCACTTGATTAAATTTGTTTGTAGTTGCCTCCAAGATTATATTGACAGATATTCCTCCTTACAATTTAATAGCAACATTTTTTCAGGGTATGAGCTGAATGGAAACAGCGAATGCATCGAGCTCTATAGATCTGATTCATCTTTTCCCCCATCTCCTCATTTATTTTTGCCATGATTGGGAGCCAAATGAACAGGGTGACATTTGGTTTTAGTAAAATAACTCTATTATTTGTGATTTATGGCTTCATGCTTTTGAAAGTAAACACAATAAAAGTAAAGATAAAAGTTAGCTGGTGTAATTTGTAGAGCCACTATATTTTATGAGCTAATTGTTTTAGGGTACATTATGACTGGCACAAATTAAAACGATAGGGAAGGAAAATAGAAGATTCTTTTAAAAGTCTATGGGTAAATTGAATTGGTTTCTTTAAACCTGGACATTTCTGAGGAGTCAGAAGCATGTAAGACAGGCCGAAGGAGCAAGGCTAGCTTATTGAGCAATTCTGATTTAATTTACATGAGATAATAGAGATGCCTGTTACTGGATCACTGATAATCTCTGTTAGGATGCAAGGATAACAGAAAATTTGAGCTGTTTATCATCTTGGTCTTATTTTGGATCACAGACCCCTAAGGTTAGTTGCATGTGAAGCCATGTTGAGAATCAGGTTAGCACACCACCATTGTTAAGTCAGTCATCATCGGGTCTCTCCTCCTTATGGGTGGGCATCCACAGAATGCCTGTCAATGGCTTGATTTGTGATTCAATGCTATAAGCACTCCTGAAGGATGGTGCCTATAAACACAGTTAGCCTCCATTACCATTCTTCCTTTCTCTAGAGTGCTCATTTGGTGCCCATATGAGTAGTGCTGGTGCCTCTGCTTGACCCAAGTCACCAGCCAGCCATGACAACTTCATTTGGGAAAGCCCCAGAATTGTCAATCATGGGGAAAAGGCAATTATAGTTTTGCTGAAGATTCTTTTCTAAGGATCTAAGATAATTTGACTTTTTTTTTTTCGGTACTGGGGATTGAACTCAGGTGCACTTGACTACTGAGCCACATCCCCAGCCCTATTTGTATTTTATTTAGAGACAGGGTTTCACTGAGTTGCTTAGTTACTTGATGTTGCTAAGGCTTGCTTTGAACTCACAATCCTGTCTAAGCCTCCCAAGCTGCTAGGACTATAGATGTGTACCACTGCACCCAGGTTAACTTTTTTTTAAAACTGACATTTTGGTGTTGCAGGGGTCACCTATACCTAAAACTAATGTAAGTTCCACGAGCACAGATTTTTTTTTTTTTGCTTTTTGCTTTATTTATTGCTAAATTATCAGTGCCTAGAGCAATGTAGGCTCATGATAGGTACTCCATAAACATCTGTGAAAGAAATAAGTAAAAAATAAAGCACTGGTTATATTTAATGTTACTGGTGAAAAGACAGGATTAGGCTGTTAGGAGATAACTTTGGTGAATTGGAGAATGTGTGATCCGTTTTTAGGATCTAAGATGAGAAGCATTGATAATCACCTGCCTTGTGGGTATGCTGAAGGGATTATTCAGTTGGTCCTTTTAAGTACCACAGAGGTAGGAAAGGCTTTATTCAATTGAATTCAGTGTAATTAGTGCTTATTGGGTTTGCTAAGTTCTTAGGGGTGTAAAGAAATACAAAATATTCCCGTTGCCCTTGAGGAGATGATAATCATATTATTACTTTGATACATGTACCCCTTTCTTCCTCTCTTCCCCTCCTCTGCTTAATTCTTTCCTCATTTCTTTTTTATGGGGCCAGATCAAGATGGGTGAGAACTTGTGTGTCTTGGGCCATCACCAGGAAAAACAAAGTCAGGCAAACCCTGGGCTGAGTCAAATAGTTTACTCTATTTCGTAGTGGACAAAGTAGAACCAGGAGCTATCCTGCATTTGTCTGTATGCTAATCAATAATAAAAACAAGAAAACAAGCTTCAGATCAATGTCTAGGAAGGCTTACGAAGGCCAGGAGCAAGAATTTAAAAATGGCACAGTGGTCAGAAGCAAGGTTTTTAATATCAGGTGCCAACTGATATTTAGGGACCAGAGTGAGAGCTTAGAGTTGGCATGCTTGGGTGGGCGCTAACTTCTTATACTCTTAAAATGAGGGTTTCATTCCCATCAATACAAATTGTTCTTCCATGAACTCACCCAAGGAAGTGACGTGTTCCCTTTGGTGCTCCAGTTCTTTGTTTCAAAAATTATTTTGGTATTTTCTCCTGCGTGCCTGTCACCACCACATAACGATACTATCTACAACAACAGCCAGCTCCACTTTGTTTAAAAATTAACTCTGGAGCTTCCAGCTACAGGTGGTTAATTGCAAAAGTGCACTAACTTCCCATCTCTTCACATTACAGTTATAGCAAAGGTATAAGACTGAAATAAACCCTTAATTGCAAAACAAATAGCAGGAGGACTATGGCAGGTAAAACCATCCATACATTTGTGTCATTCAAAAACAAGAGCAAAAGTGAGAATACAGGAAACCAAGTGGAGAAAGTCACAACCTAGCATCCAACCTGAGGAGCTCTAGAATGGGGAGTCAGTCAGAATCTCAGAAAGGATTTACAACAGAGAGCCAAAGCGAGATGTGCAGCTGATCAGGGGGATAATTAAAATTGGAACAGACAACTTCCCCACCTCCTTCTGGAACCTCCAGGGGAGAGCAAAGGCATCCTGGAAATTGCCCTGGTGTCAAAAGATCAAAGAAATATATTCTTTAAAAAAAAATACCAGAATGACTCTTGAGTATGAGCAACATGCCCTGGCACGAGCATCTTAGATTAAAGCTCTTCCCTCTCTGTGTACCAGAGTAAAGATGAACCCTTCCTACCTGGGCCTCTGAGAAGCCTGCCATTGACATGTGCTTCTTAGACCCACCCAGCCACCAGCTGGGCAAACCTAGGACTAGAGCCCACAGACCACTGTGTGTTAGAGAAATGCCTGCATCACAGAAGAGATAAAGAAACTGAAACCGGATTCAAGAAAATATTTTTATTCCTAAATAGTATTCTCAAAGGTGACATAGTAAGGTCTATAACACACAACTAGAATTATCTTTAAAAAACAGAAAGTAAAGGCAGGTGCTACCAGGGCACGTCTATATGCCCAGCACTGGAGCTGATGCTGCTGGATCACTTAAAACCAGGAGCAGCCTAGGGAACAGAGGAGGACTATCTCAAAACAAAAAACAAACAAACAAATTTAAAAAGGCAAAAGCAAGAAGGAGATTCTAGAGGTTAAAACAATAGATTGGAGAAGTTTTAAAACATTAAAAATCATTTTCAAATGCCGAGATAACAGACAGAATCCCATACCATATTCAATAATAAATGGCATATGGGCTAAAGACTTGGGAGTAAAATAAAAAATAATAAATTGCTGGGCATTATTTAGAAAGGAGAAAAGCTCTGGGACTTGAGGTCGATATGGATTTCTTAAAGTAGAACTCCCTCCCCACATTCTCTGTGGGTGTCCCTCTGCCAAAGTAACCACAATTAAGTCTGTGTGGGTGTTTCTAGAACAATTTCCTATCCGTGCAATATATTCGTATATATATTTAAATGCCCCACAGTCCTGCTCAAATTATATCATACTACACACATTTTATGATTCCTGCTTTTGTTTTGTCTTGTTTTTGTCTTCTGGAATAACGTGGTTTAGTGATCTCTTCATGTTAATACATGCTAATGAATCACATCCTTTTCAGTGACTAAAGAGGATTCTGTCAATGTCATTCTTTATGTAAATGGCTTGAATTCTTCACATATTCAGATATTTGACATTTGCCAGACTATACGTACATAATATTTTTATATTATAGAATGCATGTTATATATATTATGTATGTGGAATAATTTTTCCATTGTATGGCTTCTCTTTTTATCTTACTATTATAATATATTTTTAAGATTTAAAAAAAATTTTTTAGTTGTAGATGGAGAAATATCTTTATTTTATTTTTTATTTTTACGTTGTCCTGGGAATTGAACCCAGTGCCTCAAGCATGCTAGTAAGATCTCTACCACTGAGCCACAACCCTGGCCTCCTATTATAATATTTTTAAGAGCAAAATTAAATTTCACTGACACCTCCCTTAGTCATCTCAGTTCTGCTGTTGTCATCTGAGTTTAGCTAGTAAGTTTTCTATTTCAGATATTATATGTTTTAGTTCCAGAATTTCTTTTTTTTTAAATTTGTTCTTTTTAGGTATACACTGTGACATGTTATAATATATACATGGAGTATAACTTATTCGAACTAGGATCCCATTCCTGTGATTGTACGTGATGTGGAGGTTCACTGGTCATATGTTCATAAATGAACATAAGAAAGTTATGTTCAATTCATTGTACTGTCTTTCTTATTCCCATCCCTCCTCCCTTCCTTCATTCCCATTCATTTAATCCAATGAACTTCTATTCTTCCCTCCCCCACCTTTATCATCTGTTAGCATCCGCATATCAGATAGAACATTCAGCCTTTGGTTTTGTCGGATTGGCTTTTTTCACATAGCATGATATTCTCCAGTTCTATCCATTTACCAGCAAATGCCATAATTCCATTCTTCTTTATGACTGAGTAAAATTCCATCGTTTGTATGTATGTTTATATATGTATGTATGTATATGTATGTATATATATGTGTGTGTGTGTGTGTGTGTGTGTGTGTGTGTGTATATATATATATATATATATATCACATTTTCTTTATCTATTTATCTGTTGATGTTGAAGGGCACCTAGGTTGGTTTCATTGCTTAGCTATTGTGAATGGAGCTGCTATAAATATTGATGTGCCTGTGTCACTCTAGCATGCTGACTTTAAGTTCTTTGGGTATATGCAGAAGAGTGGGATAACTGGGTCAAATGGTGGTCCCATTCCAAGTTTTCTGAGGAATCTCCATACTGCTTACCACTCTGGAAATCTGGACATAAGCTGTTAGGGTTAGGTTTAGGGTCAGCCTTTGGGTGAGGGTTAGGTTTAGTGTTAGGGTTATAGCTAGGGTTAGGGCTATAACTAGGGTTAGGGCTTTGTTTAGGGTTAGGGTTAGGGCCAGGGTTAAGGTTAGGGTTAGGGGTACTGTTAGAACTAGGTTTAGGCCTGGAACTAGAATTATGGTTAAAATTAGGGCTAGAGTTTGGGTAATGATTAGGTCTAGGGCTAGAATTACTGCTATGTTAGGTTTAGGGTGAGCATTATGGTTAGGGTCAGGGTTAGGGTCAGGGTTAGCATTAGCATTAGAGTTATGGTTAGGTTTAGGGTTAGGATCAGGGTCAGGTTTAGGGTTAGGGTTAGAGTCAGGGTTATGGTGAGTGTCAGGATTAGGGTCATGGTTGGGTAAGCATTAGGTTCAGTTTAAAGCTAGGTAAGCATTAGGTTTAGTTTAAGGTTTAGGTTTAGGGCTAGGGTTAGAGTAAGCCCAGGGTGAGAGTTAGGGCTACAGTTATATTTGGGGCTAGGTCTAATGTTTAGGTTAGGATTCGGGTTAGGGTAGTGTTAGGGTTAGGGCTAGAATTAGGGCTAGGGCTAATCTTGTGGTGAGGGTTATGGTTAAGAATAGTTTTAGAATTAGGTTTAGTGCTTGGTCTAGTGTTTGGTTTAGGTTTAGGGTTAGGGTCAGGTTTAGAGCTAGGGTTAGTGTTAATTCAGAGTCAGGGTCAGGATTAGGGTTAGCCTTAGGGTTAAATCTACTGTTAGAATTAGGTTTAGCCCTAAAACTAGGGTTATGGTTAAAATTAGGGCTAGGTTTGGGGTTAGGGTTAGGTCTAGGGCTAGAATTACTGCTAGTGTTAGAGTTAGGGTTAGGGTTAGAGTTGTGGCTAGGGCCAGGTGTAGTGTTTGGGCTAGGTTTAGTTTTCAGTTGAAGGTAAGGATTAGGTTTGGGGCTAGGATTATGGCTAAGTTTAGGGTTAGAGCTTTCACTAGGGTTAGGCCTAGATTTAGGTTTAGGGGTAGGGCTCGGGTTAGGGCCAGGGTTAGGGCTAGGGTTAGAGTTAGGGCTAGGGCTAGTGTTAGACCTAGGGCTAGGGTTAGTGCTGGGGTTTAGGCTACTGTTAGGTTAAGGCTGGGGTTAGGGTTAGGTTTAGGTTTAGACTTATGGTTAGAGTTAGGGTTAGGGTTAGGCTTATGGTTTGGTTTAGTTTTATAGTTAGGGTTAGATCTAGGGTTAGGGCTATGGGTTGGCTTAGGCCTGGGTTAGAACTAGGGTTGGGCTAGGTTTAGGGTTAGGTTAAAGGATAGGGTTAGAGCTAGGGTTAGGACTAGGGCTAGGGATAGGGTTAGGGCTAGGGCTCAGGTTAGGGTTATGTTTAGAATTAGGACTAGGGCTCAGGTTAGGGCTAGGACTAGTTCTAGGGCTAGAGTTAGGTCTAGGGCTAGGCTTCATGCTAGGATTAGGGTTAGGTTTATGGTTGGGGATAGGTGTATTTTTAAAGTTAGGGCTAGATCTAGGTCTAGGTTTAGGGTTAGGTTTGGGCCTAGGGCTAGGGTTAGGTCTAGGGTTATCACTAGTGTTAGGGTTTGGGGTAGGTTAAGGGTTTGGGTTAGGTCTAGGTCTAGGGTTAGGGTTAGGGCTAAGGCTAGGTTTAGGGCCAGGTTTACAACTCTGGTTAGGGTTAGAGCTAGGGTTATGGTTAGGGTTACTATTAGTTTTAAGGCTAGGGAAATATTTAGGTAAAGGTTATCGTGTTAGTCTAGGGATGAGTTTAGGGTTAGAGGTAGAGTTAAGGTTAGGGCTAGGTTTAGGGTTAGGGTTTGTTGTAGAGTTAGGGTTAGGGCTAGGTCTAAGGCTAGGTTAGGGTTTGGCTAGGGCTAGGCTAGGGTTAAGGCTAGTGTTAGTGTTAGGTTTGGGGTTTTGTTTGGGCTAGTGTTAGGTCTAGGATTAAGGCTAGTGTTAGGTTTTGGGGTACACTAAGGTTTAGTGTTAGGTCTAGGGCTTGCATAAGGTTTAGGACTTAGGCTAGGGTTAGGGCTAGAGTTACACCTCTGGTTAGGGTTAGAACTAGTGTTAGAATTAGTGTGTTAGTGTTATGGCTAAGGTTAGTGTTATGGCTAAAGTTAGGGCTAGGTTTATGACTAGGGGTAGGGTTATGGCTAGGACTAGCACTTTGGCTAGAGTTAGGTCTATGGCTAGGTAAGGGTAAGGGTTAGGTTTAGGGTTAGTGTAAAAGTTAGAGTTAGCTTTAGTGTTAAGGTCAGCAGTAGGGTTAAGATTAAGATTAAGGTAAGTTTTAGGGTTAGGGTAAGGGCTAAAATTAGGGCTACGATTAGGTTTAGGGCTAGGTATAATTTTAGGGTTAGATTTAAGATTACGGTTAGGGTTAAGGTTAAGTTTAGTACTAGGGCTAGGGATTGGGTTATAGTTAGGATTAGGACTAGCACTAAGATAATTGCTAGGACTTAGGCTAGAACTAGTAGGGTTATGATAAAGGATTAGGTTTAAGGTTAGGGTAAAAGTTAGGATTAGTTTTAGCATTAGGGTTAGGGTTATGGTTAGGGGTCAGGGGTCAGGTTTATTAGGATCAGGGTCAGGGTTATGTTAAGGGTTGAGGTTAGGATCAGGGTTAGTGTTAGGGTTAGGTTTAGTTTAAGGTTTAGGTTTAGGTCTAGGCTTAGAGTTAGGGCTAGGTCTAAGGTTAGGGCTAGAGTTAGGTTTGGAGCTAGGGCTATGGTTAGGGCTAGGTTAGGGCTAGTTTTAGTGTTAGGGTTAGGGCAAGGTTAAGGGTTAGGTTGAGGGTTATGGTTAAAGCTAGGGCTATGGTTAAGTTTAGGCTAGGGCTCGGAATAGACTAGGTTTAGATTTAGGATTTGAGTTAGGGTTAGGGTTAGGGCTAGGACTATGTCCAGGGATAGAGTTAGGGCTAGAATTGGGATTAGAGTAAGGGTTAAGTTTACGTTTAGGGCAAAATGTAGGTTTAGGTTTAGGGTTAGGGTTAGGTTCAGTGATAGGGTTAGGGTTAGTGTTATGGCTAGGTTTATGGCTATGGTTAGTGTTAGGTTTAGGTTTAGGCTTGGGGTTAGGGCTAGAGTTATATTTAGGGTTAGAAGTAAGGATATGGTTATGGCTAGGGTTAGGGCTAGAGTTAGGGTTGGGGAAAGGAACAGGTTTAAAGCTAGGTTTAGGGCTAGAGCTATCATTAGGGTTAGTGCTAGGGTGAGTGTTAGGGCTAGGGTTGTTCTAGGGTTAGGAATAGAATCAGGACCAGGGCTCAAGTTAGGGCTAGATATAGGGCTAGAGTTAGGTGTATAGCTATTTTAGGTCTAGGGTTAGGCTTAGGTTTAAGGTTGTGGTTAGGTGTAGGGTTAAAGTTAAGGCTAGGGTTAGTTCTAGGTTTAGGGTTAGGTTTGAGCCTAGGGATAGGTTTAGGTCTAGGGTTATATCTAGGGTAAGTGTTTGGGGGAATTTAAAAGGTAGGGTTAGGGTAAGAGTTAGGGCTTGGTTTAGGGTTAGGTTTAGAGAAAGGGCTAGGGCTAGGATAGGGTTAGGATTAGGAATAGGGCTAGGATTAGTGCTAGGACTAGGGCTAGGGCCAGAGGTAGTGCTAGAAACAGGCTTAGGGTAAAGAGTTAGGTTTAGTGTAAGGGCAAAATTTAGGATTAGGTTTAGGGTTAGAGTGAACATTAGGGTTAGGTTCAGGATTAGGGTCAGGGTTAGCATTAGTGTTAGGGTTATGGTTAGGTTCAGTGTCAGGTTTAGGGTTAGGGTTTGGGTTCGGGTAAGGTGTAGGACTAAGTCCAGGGATTATGGCTAGGGTTAGGGTTAGTGCTTTGGCTAGGGTTAGGCCTAGAGTTAGTTTTAGGGATAGGGCTAGGTTTAGGGCCAGGGTTAGAGTTAGGGATAGGGCTAGTGTTAGGGCTGGGGTTTGGGCTACGGCTAGGTTTAGTGCTGGGGTTATGGTTAGGTCTAGGTTTAGTCTTATGTTTAGAATTAGGGTTAGGTCTAAGCTTAGAGTTAGAGTTAATGTTAGAGTTAGGGTTAGATCTAGGTTTAGGGCTACTGGTAGGGTTAGGGTTAGGTTAGAACTAGGCTTAGAGCTATGTTTAGGTTTAGAGTAAGGGATAGGGTTACAGCTTGGATTAGGGCTAGGTTTAGGGTTAGGTTAGAGTTAGGATTAGGGCTAGGGTTAGGGTTAGGGTTAGGATTAAGGCTAGGTAGCTATGGTTAGGGTTACAATTAGGACTAGGGCTCGGGTTAGGGCTAGGTCTAGGTCTAGGCTTAGAATTAGGTCTAGGGCTAGGGTTTGGATGAGGGTTAGGGTTAGATTTATGGTTGGAGCTAGTTGTAGGGTTAAAAATTAGGGCTAGGTCTATGTTTAGCATTAGGTTTGGGCCTACGGCTATGGTTAGGTCTAGGTTTAGGGCTAGTGTTAAGGTTTGGGGTAGGTTAAGTGTTAGTGTTAGGTCAAGGGCTAGTGTTAGGATTAGAGCTAAGGGTAAGGTTAGGCCTAGTGTTACACCTCTGGTTAGGGTTAGCACTAGGGTTATGGTTAAGGTTAGAATTAGGTTTAAGACTAGTGATAGATTTAAGGAAAGGTTATCAGGTTAGGCTAGGGCTGGGTTTAGGGTTACAGGTATAGTTAGAATTAGGGCTAGGTTTAGAGTTAGGGTTTGTGTTAGGTTTAGGGTTAGGGTTTGGGCTAGGGTTAGGTCTAAGGTTAGGGCTAGTATTAGGGTTTGGGGTAGTTTTAGGTTTAGGGTTAGTTCTAGGGTTAGCATTAGGGTGAAGGCTAAGGCTAGGGTTAGGGGAAGGGTTACACCTCTGATTAGGTTTAGGGCTAGGGTTAGGGTTAGGATTAGTATTAGGGCTATGGCTATGACTAGGGTAAGGGCTAGGACTAGAGCTTGGGCTAGAGTTAGGTCTAGGGCTAGTGTTAAGGTAAGCGTTAGGTTAGGGTTAGGGTAAAAGTTAGGGTTAGGTTTAGGGTAGGGTCAGTATTAGGGTTAATCTTAGGGTTTAGAGCTAGGGATAATGTTAGGGTCAGAGTCAGGGTCAGGGCTAGTGTTAGGTCAAGTTTATGTTTAGGGTTAGGCTAAAATTAGGTCTAAGATTAGGTTTACAAATAGGTATAATTTTAGGGTTAGATTTAGGATTATGGTTAGGGTTAGTTTTAGGTTTATTACTTGTCCTAGGGCTTGTGTTATAGCTAGGATTTGGACTAGGGATAGGATTAGTGCTAGGACTAGGGCTAGGGCTAGAATTAGTGTTAGAGATAGGATTAGCATAAAGGGTTAGTTTTAGGGTTAGGGTAAAAGTTAGGGTTATAGTTAGCATTGGGTATGTTTATGGTTAGTGTTAGGGTCAGGGTGAGGTTTAGGGTTATGGGTAAGGTTAGGGTTAAGGTCAGCATCGGGGTTATGGTCAGGGTTGGTGTTAGGGTACAGGTCAAGATAAGGGTTAGGGTTAGGGTTAAGGATAGAATTACATCTAAGTTTAGTGCTTGGGTTAGTGCTAGGGTTAGTGTTAGTGTTAGGGTTAGGGTTAGTGCTAGGGACAGGTATAGGAATAAATTTAGTGCTTGGGCTAGGATTTGGGCTTGAGTTAGGTTTAGTTTGAGGCTTAGGGTTAGGGGTGGGCCTAGTTTAAGGCTAGGTTTAGGGCTAGGTTTAGGAGTAGGGTGATGGTTAGGGTTAAGTCAAGGGCTTATGTTAAGTTTAGGGCAAGGAATAGGGATAGAGCTAGGGTTAGGTTTAGGTTTAGGGTTAGGTAAGGGTTAGGACTAAGTCCAGGGTTAGGGTTAGGGTTAGGGTAAAATTTAGTGTTATGGTTAGGGTTAGGGTCAGTGTTAGGATTAGGGTTAATGTTATGGCTTGGGTCAGGTCTATGGTTAGGGTTAATGTTATATTTATTTATTTATTTATTTATTTTGTGCAAATAACGAGGTTGGTTTTAATAGAATCAAAGAAAATGTACATATCAACAATTTTATAATCACTTTTAAGTTTTTTTTTTCTTTTTTTTAATTGGTTGTTCAAAACATTACAAAGCTCTTGACATATCATATTTCATATTTGATTCAAGTGGGTTTTGAACTCCCAATTTTACCCCAAATACAGATTGCAGAATCACGTCGGTTACACATCTACATTTTTACATAATGCCCTATTAATAACTGTTGTATTCTGCTACCTTTCCTATCCTCTACTATCTCCCCTCCCCTCCCCTCCCATCTTCTCTCTCTACCCCATCTACTGTAATTCATTTCTCTCCTTGTTTATTTTCCCATTTCCCTCACAACCTCTTATATGTAATTTTTTATAACAATGAGGATCTCCCTCCATTACCATGCAATTTCCCTTTTCTCTCCCTTTCCCTCCCACCTCATGTATCTGTTTAATGTTAATCTTTTCTTCCTGCTCTTCCTCCCTGCTTTGTTCTTAGTTGCTCTCATTATATCAAAGAAGACATTTGGTATTTGTTTTTTAGGGATCGGCTAGCTTCACTAAGCATAATCTGCTCTAGTGCCATCCATTTCCCTGCAAATTCCATGATTTTGTCATTTTTTAGTGCTGTATAATACTCCATCGTGTATAAATGCCACATTTTTTTTATCCATTCATCTATTGAAGGGCATCTGGTTTGGTTCCACAGTCTAGCGATTGTGAATTGTGCTGCTATGAACATCGATGTAGCAGTATCCCTGTAGTACGCTCTTTTAAGGTCTTCAGGGAATAGTCCGAGAAGGGCAATAGCTGGGTCAAATGGTGGTTCCATTCCCAGCTTTCCCAGGAATCTCCATACTGCTTTCCAAATTGGCCGCACCAGTTTGCAGTCCCACCAGCAATGTACAAGAGTACCCTTTTCCCCACATCCTCTCCAGCACTTGTTGTTGTTTGACTTCATAATGGCTGCCAATCTTACTGGAGTGAGATGGTATCTTAGGGTGGTTTTGATTTGCATTTCTCTGAGTGCTAGAGATGGTGAGCATTTTTTCATGTACTTGTTGATTGATTGTATGTCCTCCTCTGAGAAGTGTCTGTTCAGGTCTTTGGCCCATTTGTTGATTGGGTTATTTGTTTTCTTATTGTTTAATTTTTTGAGTTCTTTGTATACTCTGGATATTAGGGCTCTATCTGAAGTGTGAGGAGTAAAAATTTGTTCCCATGATGTAGGCTCCCTATTTACCTCTCTTATTGTTTCTCTTGCTGAGAAAAAACTTTTCAGTTTAAGTAAGTCCCATTTGTTGATTCTTGTTATTAACTTTTGTGCTATGGGTGTCCTATTAAGGAATTTGGAGCCCGACCCCACAATATGTAGATCGGAGCCAACTTTTTCTTCTATCAGACGTAGAGTCTCAGATTTGATATCTAGCTCCTTGATCCACTTTGAGTTAACTTTTGTGCATGGCGAGAGGAAGGGATTCAGTTTCATTTTGTTGCATATGGATTTCCAGTTTTCCCAACACCATTTGTTGAAGATGCTATCCTTCCTCCATTGCATGCTTTTAGCTCCTTTATCAAATATAAGATAGTTGTAGCTTTGTGGATTAGTCTCTGTGTCCTCTATTCTGTACCATTGGTCCACCCTCCTGTTTTGGTACCAGTACCATGCTGTTTTTGTTACTATTGCTCTGTAATATAGTTTTAAATCCGGTATCGCTATACCACCTGATTCACACTTCCTGCTTAGAATTGCTTTTGCTATTCTGGGTCTTTTATTTTTCCATATAAATATCATTATTGCTTTATCTATTTCTACAAGAAATGCCATTGGGATTTTGATTGGCATTGCATTAAACCTATAGAGAACTTTTGGTAACATCGCCATTTTGATGATGTTAGTTCTGCCTATCCATGAACAGGGTATATTTTTCCACCTTCTAAGATCTTCTTCTACTTCTCTTTTTAGGGTTTTGTAGTTTTCATTGTATAAATCCTTCACCTCCTCGACATAGTAAAAGCTATCTATGCTAAGCCTCAGGCTAGCATCATTCTCAATGGAGAAAAATTGAAGGCATTCCCCCTAAAATCTGGAACAAGACAGGGATGCCCTCTATCACCACTTCTATTCAATATAGTTCTCGAAACACTGGCCAGAGCAATTAGACAGACAAAAGAAATTAAAGGCATAAAAATAGGAAAGGAAGAACTTAAATTATCATTATTTGCAGATGACGTGATTCTATACCTAGAAGACCCAAAAGGGTCTACAAAAAAACTACTAGAACTAATAAATGAATTCAGCAAAGTGGCAGGATATAAAATCAACACGCATAAATTAATGTTATATTTAGTCTTAGGGTTAGGTTTAGATTTAGCGTTTGGGTTAGATCTAGGGTTAGGGCTAGGGCTAGGGTTAGGGCTAGGGATACATTTAGGGTATGGTTTAGGGTTAGGACTAATTTTAGTATAAGTGTTAGGTTTAGGATTAAAGTAAAATTTAGTGTTAGGGTTAGAGTTAGGGTCAGCCTTTGGGTGAAGGTTAGTGTTAGGTTTAGGGTTGGGGTTAGAGCTAGGATTAGGGCTAGGACTATGGTTAGGGCCTGTGTAGGGTTAGGGCTAGTACCAGGGTTAGTGTTAGGGTTAAGGCTACTGTTAGAGCTAGGTTTAGGCCTAGAACTAGGGTTATGGTTAAAGTTAGGGCTAGGTTTTGGGTTAGGATTAGGTCTAGGGCTAGAATTACTGCTAGGGTTAGGGTTAGGGTTAGTGTTGTGGCTAGGGCTAGGGCTAGCAAACTAGGTTTTGGTTTAGGGTTAGAGTCAGGGCTAGAGCTAGTGTTAGGGTTAGGCTTAAGGTTATGGTCAGCTTTAGGGCTAGGGTTAGTGGTAGGGTCAGAGTTAGGGTTAGGGCTAGTGTTAAGGTTTGGGTAGGTTAAGGGTTAGCATTAGTTTTAGGGCTAGGGTTAGGGCTGGGGTTTGGTCTAGGGCCAGGTTTAGTGCTGGGGTTATGATTAGGTCTAGGTTTAGGCTAATGTTTAGAGTTAGGGTTAGGTTTAAGCTTAGCATTAGGGTTAGTATTAGAGTTAGGGTTAGACCTAGTCTTAGGGCTACGTTTAGGGTTAGGGTAAGGGATAGGTTTAGAGGTAGGGTCTGGGCTAGGGATATGGTTAGGGTTAAAATTAGGGCTAGGTCTTGGGCTAAGGTTGGGGTTAGAATTAGGACTAGGGCTCTGGTTAGGGCTTTGACTATGTCTAGGGCTAGAGTTAGGTCTAGGGCTAGGGTTTTGGCGTTAGGGTTAGGTTTATGGTTTGAGCTAGGTGTAGGGTTAAAGTTAGGGCTAGGTTTGGGACTACGGCTAGGGTTAGGTCTAGATTTAGGGCTAGTATTAAGGTTTGGGTAGGTTAAGGGTTAGCATTAGTTTTAGGGTTAGTGTTAAGATTAGGGCTAAGGCTATGGTTAGGTCTAGGGTTACAACTCTGATTAGGGTTAGGGATAGGGTTATGGTTAAGGCTAGGATTGGGTTTAAGACTAGGGATAGATTCAGGGAAAGATTATCGGGATAGGCTAGGGCTGGGTTTAGGAGTACTGGTAGAGTTAGGATTAGGTCTAGGTTTAGGTTTAGGGTTTGTGGTAGGTTAAGGGTTAGGATTAGGGCTAGTGCTAGGGTTTGGTTTGGGGCTAGTGCTAGGGTTAGGTCTAGTGTTAGATCTTGGGTTAGTGTTAGGGCTAGGGTTAGGGTTAGGGTTAGGGTTTTTGTAAGTGAAAGTTTTAGGTTCAGGTTCAAGATGATGGTCGTGGATAGGTTTAGAATAAGGGTTAGGTTTAAGGTTAGGGTTAGGGACAGGGTTAGGTTTATGGTTAGATCTCGAATTTTGGCTAGGGTTAGTTTTAGGTCTAGGTCTAGGGTTAGGGCTAGGGTTAGCATTAGAGTTAGGGTTAGGACTAGGTCTAGGGCTAGGGTTAGGACTAGATGTAGGGTTAGGGCTAAAACTAGGGCTTTGGCTAAAGTTAGGTCTAGGGCTAGGTTTAGGGTATGGGTTAGGATTAGGGTTAGAGTAAAAGTTCAGGTTAGGGTTAGGGTCAGCATTAAGGTTAAGCTTAGGATTCAGGTCAGGGTTAGGGTTAGGGTTAGGGCTAGAATTAGGGCTAAATTTAGGTTTAGGGCTATGTATAATTTTAGGATTAGATTTAGGATTACAGTTAGGGTTAGGGTTAGGTTTGATTCTAGAGCTAGGGCTTGGGTTAGAGCTAGAATTAAGACTAGGGCTAGAGTTAGTGCTAGGACTAGGGCTACAGCTAGAGTTGGTGTTACGGATAGGGTTAGGGTAAAGTGTTGGTTTAGGGTTAGGGTAAATTTAGGGTTACTGTTAGCGTTAGGTTTAGCATTATGGTTACGGTTATGGTTAGGTTTAGGTTTAGGGTTAGGTTTGGCATTAGGATTAGGTTTAGGGTTAAGGATAGGTTTATGGTCAGGTTCAGTGTTAAGGTTAGGGTTAGTGTTACGCTTTTGGTCAGGGTTGGGTTCGGGTCAGGGTTGGTATTAGGGTCAGGGTTGGGTAAAGTTTAGAGTCTGTGTTAGGGTTAAAGTTAGGATTAGTTTAAAGTTAAGTTTAGAGCTAGGGTTAGAGTTAGGGCTAAGGCTAGAGTCAGGGCTATAGTTAGGTTTTGTGCTAGGGCCAGGTTTAGGGCTAGGATTAGAGCTAGGGTTACTGTTAGGGTTAGGGTTAGGGTAAAGGCTAGGGCTAATGTTAGGGCTAGGGTTACAGTGAGGGCTAGTTTTTGGGTTAGGGTTAGGGCTAGGTCTAGTGTTAGCATTAGGTTTAAAGGTAGGATCAGGTTTACAGCTAGGGTTAGTTTTAGCATCAGAGTCAGGGTCAGGGTTTGGTTAGGTTAGGGTTAGGGTTATGGCTAGAATTAGGTCTAAGGTTAGGGCTATCATTAGTATTAGGGTTTGGGTTAGGTTAAGGGTTAGGGTTAGGGCTAGGGCTAGCATTAAGTTTAGGGCTAGGGCTAGGTTTAGGGATAGTTTTTGGATTAGTGTTAGGTCTAGGACACTGTAAGGCTAAGTTTTAGGGTTAGGGTTAGGGATAGGGCTAGTGTTACGTTTACATTTAGCTAGGTTTAGGGTTAGTTAAGGGATATGTTTAGAGCTAGGATTAGGGCTAGAGCTAGGATTACTTTTATGGCTAGGGTTAGGGTTAGATTTAAGGTTAGTGTTAGTGTTAGGGCTAGAATTAAGACTAGGATTAGGGCTAGGGTTATGGTTAAGTTTTGATTTAGTTTAAGGGTTAGAGTTAGGTTTAGGTTTAGGGTTAGGGTTAGGGCTAGGGCTTGGGCTACGGTTAGGGTTAGTATTAGGACTAGGGCTCAGGTTAGGGCTAGGACTTGGTCTAGACTAGAATTAGATCTAGGGCTAGGGTTATGATAGGTTATCATAGGTTTATGATTGGGGCTAGGTGTAGTGTTAGTGTTAGGGTTAGGGTTAGTGTTAGGGTTAGGTTTATGATCAGGGTTAAGGTCAGGGTCAGGATAAGGGTTAGGGTTGGTGTTAGGGTCCAGGTCAGGATAAGGGTAAGAATCAGTGTTAGGGTTAGGGTTAGCGTTAGTTTAAGGTTTAGGGTTAGGTCTAGGGTTAGAATTAGGTTTAGGTCTTGGTCTATATTTAGGTTTAGAATTAGGACTATGACTCAGGTTACTATTAGGATTAGTGCTAGAGTTAGGGCTAGAGCTAATATTAGGGCTAGGGTTATGGTTAGGTCTAGTTTTAGATCTAGGTTAGGACTAGGGATAGGATTAGGTCTAGGTTTAGGGCTAGGTTTAGGGTTAGGGTAAGCAATAGGTTTTGAGACAGCATTAGGGCTAGGGCTAGGGTTAGAGTTAGGGCTAGATTTGCTGTTAGGGCTATCGCTTTGTCTAGGTTTAGGTTTAGAATTAAGACTAGGTCTCAGGTTAGGGCTAAGACTAGGTCTAGGGCTAGAGTGATGTCTAGTGCTAAGGTTAGGGGCTATGTTTAGGGTTAGGTTGGGGATTAGGGTCAGGTTTAGATCTAGGGTTAGTGTTAGTGTCAAAGTCAGGGTCAAGGTTAGTGTTAGGGTTAGGGTTAGGGCTAGAAATAATACTATGGTTAGGGCTAGGGTTAGGGGTAGGTTTGGTTTATGTTAAGGGTTAGAGTTAGGACTAGGGCTAGGGTTAGTTTTAGGGCTTAGTCTAGGGTTAGGTTTAGGGCTAGAGCTAGGGTTAGGGATAGTTTTAGGATTAGTGTTAGGTCTAGGGCTTGTTAGGTTTCAGTTTAGGGTTAGGGTTAGGGCTTGGATTAGTGTTTGGGTTAGGTTTAGGGTTAGTGTCAGGTTTAGGGCTAGGGTTAGTGGTAGGGTCAGAGTCAGGTTCAGGATAATGGTGAGGTTCAGTGTTAGAGTCAGAGTTAGCATCAGGATTAGGGTTAGATTTAGGGTTAGGGCCAGTTTTATGCTCAGGATTAGGGTCAGGTTCTGAGTCAAGGTGAAGTTTAGGGCTAGGGCTAGGTTTAGATTTAGGGTTAGGGTTTGGGTTAGGGTTAAGGCCAGGGCCAGGTTTGGTCTAGGATTAAATTTAGGATTAGGGTCAGGGTCAGGGTCAGGATCAGGTTTAGGTTTAGGATTAGGGTTAGGCTAGGCCTATTGCTAAAATTTGGGTTACACTTAGAGTATACTTTTGGGCTAGGGTTATTGCTAGGGCTACGGTTAACAATAAGTCTAGGTATAGGGATAAACTTAGTGCTAGGGCTAGGCTTAGGGCTAGGGTTAGGTTTAGTGTGAGGCTTAAAATTAGGGTTTGGGCTAGTGTTAGGACTAGTGTTAGGGCTAGGTTGAGGGTTAGTGTGTGGGTTAGAATTAAGGCTAGAGCTAGGGTTAATTTAGGCTAGTGATAGGGATAGGGATTTGTTTAGGTTTAGGGTTTGGGTTAGTGTTAGGGTTAGGGCTAGAAGTAATGTCAGAGATACAGTTAGGGCTAGTATTAGGGTTAGAGTAAGGGTTAGGTTTAGGTTTAGGGCAAAATTAGGTTTCAGTTTAGGGTTAGGTTCAGCAATAGGGTTAGGCTTAGGGTTACAGTTAGGTTTAAGGCTACAGTTAGTGTTAGTTTTAGGTCTAAGTTTAGGGTTAGGGTTAGGGTTAGGGCTAGGGTTAGAGCTAGGGCTTGGTCTAGAGTAAAGTTTAGAATCAGGTTTAGGGCTCATGTTAGGGCTAGGAATATGTCTAGGATTAGAGTTAAGTCTAGGGCTAGTATTAGGGCTAGGGTTACAGTTAGGTTTAGGATTGTGGCTAGGTTTAGGGTTAAAGATAGGTCTAGAGTTAGGTCTTGGTTTAGGGTTAGGTTTGGGCATGGGCTAGGTTTAGGTCTAGGGTTAGGGCTAGGGTTAGGGTTTGAGTTAGGTTAAGGGTTAGATTTAAATCTAGGTCTCGCATGAGGGTTAGGGCTAAGGCTAGGGTTAATGTTCGGGTTGCACCTCTGGTTAGGGTTAGGGTTAGGGTTAGGGTTAGGGTTAAGGCTAGGGATAGGTTTAGGGCAAGGGTATCGGGTTACAGCTAGTGCTAAGGTTAGGGCTACAGCGAGGTCTAGGTTTAGGGCTAGTGTTAAAGTTAGAGTTAGGGTTAGGGGTAGGGTTCTTGTCAGTGTAAGATTTAGGTTCTGGTTCAAGATGAGGGTCAGGGTTAGAAAAAGGGTTAGGGTTTTGGCTAGGGTTAGGTTTAAGGCTAGGTCTAATGTTAGGACAAGGTTTATGATTAGGTTTAGAGTTAGGGCTAGGGCTAGGGCTAGGGCTAGGGCTAGGGTTAAGTCTAGGATTAATACTAGGTGTAGGGTTACAGCAAGGACTAGGGCTTGGGCTAGAGTTTGGTCCAGGGCTAGGGTTAGGGTAAGGGTTAGGATTACGGTTAATGTAAATGTTAGGGTTAGGTTTAGGGTTAGGGTTGGCATTAGGGTTAAGCTTAGGAATTGGGTCAGGGTTAGGGTTAGTGTTAGGGCAATATTTGGTCTAAGGTTAAGTTTAGGGTTGGGTTAGGGTCAGGGTCAGGATCAGGGTCAGGATCAGGGTCAGGTTTAGGGTCAGGGTTAGTCCTAGGGCTAGGGTAAGGGTTAGGTTTTCTGTTAGGGCTAGGGCTAGTGTTAGGGCTAGGATTAGGGTTAGGTTAAGTTTAGGGTTACGGCTAGTGTTAGAGTTAGGTCTAGGTTTACAGCTAGGTTTAGGGTGAGGTTTAGAGCTAGGGCTAGTGTTAGCGCAAGAACTATGGCTAGGGTTATATTTATGGGTAGGCCTAGGTTTAAGGCTAGGATTATGTTTAGGGATAGGGTTGGGGCTAGGTTCAGGATTAGGGTTAGGTTAAGGATTAAGGTTGTGGCTATGGCTAGAAATAACTTTAGAGCTAGGGTTAGGTTTAGGATTTATGTAACCGTTAGGGTTAGGGCTAGGTTTAGGTTTACTGTGAGGCTTAGGTTTAGAGTTGGGGCTAGGCTTAGGGCTAGGCTTAGGGCATTAATATTAGGGTTTGGGTTAGGTTAAATGTTAGGGTTAGGGCTAGGGTTAGTTTTAGGGCTAGGGTTAGGAATAGTTTTTGGATTAGTGTTAGATCTAGAGATAGTGTAAGGGTTAGATTTAGGTCTAGGGTTATGGATGGATAAGGGATAGGTTTAGAAGTAGTGTTATGGCTAGTGCTAGGGTTAGGGTTAAGAATAGGACTTGGTCCAGGGTTAGTTTTAGAATCAGGACTAGGGCTCAGGTTAGGGCTAGGACAAGATCTAGGGCTTGAGTTAGGTCTAGGGCTAGGGTTAGGGCTAGGGTTACAGTTAGGTTTAGGGTGTGGCTAGGTGTAGGGTTAATGTCAGGGCTAGGGTTAGGTCTAAGTTTAGGGTTCGGTTTGGGCCTAGGACTAGGTTTAAATCTAGGGTTGGGGCTAGAATTAGGGTTCAGGGTAGGTTAAGGTTTAGGGTTAGATATATGGCTAGCTTTAGTGTTAGGACTAAGGCTATGGTTAGGGCTAGGGGTTACACCTCTTTTTAGGGTTAGGGCTAGTGTTAGGGTTAGGGTTCAGTTTAGGATTAGCATTAAGGCTAGGGATAGGTTTAGGACATGGGTATTTGATTAGGGCTAGGGCTAAGATTAGGCTTAGAGGTAGGGCTAGGTTAGGGCTAGGTTTAGGGCTAGGTTTAGGGTTAGGGTTTGTGGTAGTTTAAGGGTTAGAGCTAGGGCTAATGCTAGGGTAGTGTTAGGATTAGGACTAGGGTTTGAGTTAGTGCTAGGACTAGGGCTAGGGCTAAGATAGTGCTAGATAGGGTTTGGGTAAACTCTTAGGTTTAGTATTAGGGCAAAGTTTAGGGTTAAATTTAGGGTTAGGGTTAGCATTAGGATAAGGGTCATGGGTAGGGTCAGGGTTAGCATTAGTGTAAGGTTAGGCTTAGGGCTAGGGTTAGGTTTAGGGCTAAGTCTAGAGTTAGGTTTAGAGCTAGGGCTAGGGTTAGAACTAGTTGTAGGATTAGAGTTAGGTCTAAGGCTAGTGTTAGAGTTTGGTTTAGATTTTGGTTTAGGGTTAGGGTTAGCACTATGGCTAGAATTGGGCTAAAGTTAGTGCTAGGGCTAGGGTTTGGGCTACGGTTAGGTTTAGTATTAGGCTTAGGTTTAGGGATGGGTCTAATGTTAGGCTTAGGGTTAGGGCTAGATTTAGGGTTAAGGTGATGGTTAGGGTTAAGCCTAGGGTTAGTGTTAAGTTTAGGTCTAGGCCTAGGGATAGGGCTAGGATTGGTTTAGGTTGAGCGTTAGGGTTATTGTAAGGATTAGAACTAAGTCCAGGGTCAGGGTTAGGGTTAGGGTTAGGGTTAAAGTAAAATTTAGGGTTAGGTTGAGGGTTAGGATCCACCTTAGGGTTAAGGTTAGTGTTACTGCTTGTTTTAGGGCTATGGTTAGGGTTAATGTTACATTTAGTCTTAGGGTTAAGGTTAGAGTCAGGAGTAGATCTAGGATTAGGGCTAGGGCTAGGGTTAGGACTAGTGTTAGGTCTAGGATTCAGGCTAGGCCTAGGTTTAGGGTAAGGTTTAGGGTTAGGGTTAGGGTAAAATTTAATGTTAGTGTTAGGGTTAGGGTCAGCCTTTGAGAGAGGTTTATTGTTAGGTTTAGGGTTAGGGTTGGAGGTAGGATTAGGGCTAGGACTAGGGTTAGGGCTTGATTTAGGGTTAGGGTTAAGACTAGGGTTAGGGTTAGGGGTAAGGATACTATTAGATCTAGGTTTAGGCCTTGAACTAGAGTTATATTTAATGTTAGGGGTAGGGTTTGGGTTAGGGTTACATCTAGGGCTCGAATTTCTGCTAGGATTAGGATTAGTGTTAGGGTTAGGGTAGTGGCTAGGACTAGTAGGGCTAGCTTTTGCACTATATTTCATTTTTGGCTGAGGGTTAGGGTTAGGTTTGTGGCTAGGATTATGGCTATGGTTAGGGTTGGTTTTTGTTAGGGTTAGGCCTAGCGTTAGGTTTAGAACTAGGGCTAGGATTAGGGTCAGGGTTAGCACTAATATTAGGGCTAGGGTGAGGGTTAAGCCTGGGTTTTGGGCTAGGACTAGGTTTAGGGCTGTGGATAGGTTTGTGTCTAGGGTTAGGCTTATGGTTAGATTTAGGTTTAGGTTTAGGGTTAGATTTAGTTTAGATTTAGTGTTAGGCTTAGGGTTAGATTTAGTGTTAGAGTTAGATTTAGGGTTAGATCTAGGGTTAGGGCTAGAATTAGAGTTAGGGTTAGGTTTAGGGCTAGGGCTTGTGCTAGGGTTAGGCTTAGAATTAGTACTAGGTCTCAGGTTAAGGGTAGACTTGATCTAGGGCTAGAGGTAGGTCTAGGGTTAGGGTTAGGGCTAGGTTTAGGGTTAGGTTTATGGTTGGGGCTAAGTGTAGGATTAAAGTTAGGGCTAGGTCTAGGTGTAGGTTTAGGGTTAGGTCTAGCATTAGGGCTTGTGTTAGGGTTTGGGGAAGGTTAGGGTTCAGGATTAGGTCTTGGGCTACCTTTAGGGTTAGGGATAAGGCTAGGGTTACTGCTAGAGTTACAACTCTGTTTCGGTTAGGGCTAAGGTTACAGTTAGGGTTAGGATTAGGTTTAAGGCTAGGGAGAGATTTAAGGCAAGCATATCAGATTAGAGCTAGGGCTGTTTTTTTTTAATTAGTCATAGAGTTAGGGTTAGGGATACATTTAGGGTTAGGGTTTGTAATAGGTTAAGTGTTAGGGTTAAGTCTAGGGCTAGGGTTAGGGTTTGGGCTAGGGCTAGGGTTAGGGCTAAGGTTAGTGTTAGTGTTAGTGTTAGTGTTAGTGTTAGGGCTAGGGTTAGGTCTAGGGTTAGAGCTAGTGTTTGGGGTAGGTTAAGTGTTAGGGTTAGGTCTAGTGCTAGAGTTAGTTTTAGGGCTAAGGCTAGGGTTTGGGTTAGGGTTACACCTCTATTTAGGCTTACGTTTAGATTTAGGGCTAGAGCTACGACTAGATATAAGGCTAGGATTAAGACTAGGTGTAAAGCTAGGACTAGGACTTTGGCTAGAGTTAGGTCTAGGTCTACGGTTAGGGTAAGAGTTAGGGTCAGGGTTAGGGTAAAAGGGTTAGTTTTATGGCTAGGGTCAGCATTAGGATTAAGCTTAGGATTAAGATCAGGTTTAGTGTTAGGTTTAGAACTAGGTTTAAGGCTAAGTTTAGGTTTAGGGCTCGGTATAATTTTAGGGTTACATTTAGGATTACAGTTAGGGTGAGGAATAGGTTTAGTACTAGGTATAAGGCTTGTGTTATAGCTAAGATTAGGACTAGGGCTGGTTATTGCTATGACTAGGGCTCAGGCTATAGTTAGTGTTAGGGATAGGGTTAGGGTAAAGGGTTAGGTTTAGGGTTAGGGTAAAAATTAGGGTTTTGTTTAGCATTAGGGTTAGGGTTATGGTTAGGGTTATGGTTAGGGCTAGGTTAGGTTAGAGCTAAGGTTAGGTTTAGGGTGAGGGGTAGGGTTAGTGTTAGGGTTAGAGCTAGAATTAAGGCTAGATTTATGGCTATTTTAGGTTTAGGTTTTGGTTTACATTAAGAGTTAGGGTTAGGGCTAGGGGTAGGATTCCGTTTAGGACTAGGTCTAGTGTTAGATTTAAGGTTAAGATTATGATTAGGGTTATGGTTACGTTCAGGGTCAGGGTTATGGTCAGGTTTAGAGTTAGATTTAGTGTTAGAGTCAGAGTCAGGGTCAAGTCTATGGTTAGGGTTTAGGTTAGGACTAGAATTAAGGCTAGGGTTAGGGCTAGGGTTAAGCATTAAGTTTTGGTTTACTTAAGGGTTAGGGGTAGGGCTACAGTTAGGGCAAAGGTAGGGCTAGGTTTAGGGCTAGGCTTAGAGCTATGGCTAGGGCTAGGGTATGGTTAGGTTTAGGACTAGGCCTAGGGCTAGAGATAGTGCTATGGATAGGGTTAGGGTAAAGGTTTAGGTTTAGTGTTAGGGCAAAATTTAGGGTTTAGGTTAGGGTTAGGGTGAGCATTAGTGTTTGGGTCAGGGTTAGGTCAGGGTTAGCATTAGGGTTAGGGTTATGGTTATGGTTAGGGTTATGGTTAGGGTCAGTGTCAGGGTTAGGGTTAGGGTTAGTGTTTGAGTCAGGGTTAAGTTTAGAGTAGGGGTTAGTGTCAGGGTTGGGTATAGGGTTAGGGTTGGTTTAAGGTTTAGGCTTAGGTCTAGGGTTGGAGTTAGGGCTAGGGCCATGGTTAGGGCTAGAAATAGGTTTGGGGCTAGAGCTATGGTTTGGGCTAGGGTTAGTGCTAGGCTTAGTGTTAGGGTTAGGGTTAGGTCTAATATTTGTACTATGGTTATGGTGAGGGCTATTTTTAGGATTAGGTTTAGGACTCGGTCTAGTATTAGGGTTAGGTTTAGGGTTAGGGTAGAGCTCTGGTTAATGTTAGGGTCAGAGTCAGGTCAGGGTTAGTGTTAGGGTTATGTTTAAGGCCAGAATTTGGGCTAAGTTTAGGGCTAGGTTTAGGGTTAGGATTTTCATTACATTAAGGGTTAGGGTTAGGGTTAGGGCTAGGGCTAGGGTTAGGTTTAGGTTTAGGGCCAGGACTAGGGTTAGGGCTAGTTGTAGGGTTAGGTTTAGGGTTAGGGTTACGGCTAGTGTTATTTTTAGGGCTAGGAATAAGGCTAAAGTTAGTGCTAGGGCTAGGGTTAGGGCTAGCGTTATGTTTAGTGTGAGGCCTAGGGTTAGGGATGGGGCTAGTGTTAGAGCTTGGGTTAGGACTAGGTTTAGGGTTAGGGCTATGGTTAGGGTTACATCTAGTGCTAGTGTTAATTTTAGGGCAAGGGCTAGAAATAGGGCTAGGTTTGCGTTTATGTTTAGGGTTAGGGTTAGGGTAAAAATTAGGACTAAGTCCAGGGTTAGGTTTAGGGTTAGAGTTAGGGTTAGGGTAAAATTTAGGGTTAGGTTTAGGGTTAGGTTTAGTGTTAAGATTAGGGTTAAGGTTCTGGCCACAGTTAGGGCTATGGTTAGGTTTAATGTTACTTTTAGAATTGGTGTTAGAGTTAGAGTTAGGGTTAGATCTAGGGTTAGGGCTAGGGTTAGGGCCAGGGCTAGCTTAAGGTTAAGGTTTAGGGTTAGGGCTAGCTTTAGTGGAAGGATTAGGGTTACGGTAAAATTTAGTGTTACTGTCAGCCTTTATGTGAGGGTTAGGGTTAGGTTTAGTGTAAGGGTTAGATCTAGGGTTAGGGCTAGGACTAGGGTTAGGTCTTGGTTCAGGTTTAGCATTAATGCCAGGGTTAGGGTTAATGTTAGGGTTACTGTTGGAGCCAGGTTTAGGCCTAGAACTAGGGTTATGTTTAAAGTTAAGACTAGGGTTTGGGTTAGGGTTAGGTCTAGGGCTGGAATTACTGCTAGGGTTAGGGTTAGGGTTAGGGTTGTGGCTAGGACTAGGGCCAGCGTTTTGGCTAGGTTTAGTTTTTGGTTGAGGGTTAGGGTTAGGTTTTGGGCTAGGATTATGGCTAGGGTTAGGGTTAGGGCTTTGGCTAGAGTTAGGCCTTGAGTTAGGTTTAGTGCTAGGGCTAGGGTTAGGGCTAGGGTTAGAGTTAGGGCTGGCACTAGTGTTAGGGCTAGGGCCAGGGTTAGAGCTGGGGTTTGGGCTAGAGCTAGGTTTAGGGCTGAGGTTTGGTTTAGGTCTAGGGTTAGGCTTATGGTTAGAGTTATGGTTAGGTTTAGGCTTAGAGTTAGGGTTAGTGTTGGAGTTAGCGATATATCTAGGGATTGGGCTACTGATAGGGTTAGTCCTGAGTTAGGGCTAGTGTTAGAACTATGTTTAGGGTTAGGGTAAGAGCTAGGGTTAGGACTAGGGCTAGGGTTACAGTTAGGGTTAGGGCTAGGATTAGGGTTAGGGTTAGGTTTAGGGCTAGGGCTTGTGCTAGGGTTAGGGTTAGAAATAGGACTAGGGCTCAGGTTAGGACTAGGACTTTGTCTAGGCCTAGAGTTATGTCTAGGGCTCAGGTTAGGCCTAGGGTTATGATTAGGTTTATGGTTGGGGCTAGGTATAGGGTTAGAGTTAGGGCTAGGTCTTGATCTAGATTTAGGGTTTGGTTTGAGCCTAGGGCTAGAGTTAGGGCTAGGATAAGGGTTAGGGTTAGGGTTAGTTTTAGGATTAGTGTTAGAGCTATGGCTAGGGTTAGGTTTAGGGTTTGGCCTAGGGTTAGAGCTAGGGCTAGGGTTAGGGCAAGTGTTAGGGCTAGGGTTAGGGTTAGGATTTGGGGTAGATTAAGGATTAGGGTTAGGTCTATGGCTAGCATTAACCTTAGGGCTAAGGCTATAGTTAGGGCTAGGATTACACATCTTATTAGGGTTAGGGCTAGGGTTATGATTAGGGTTAGGATTAGGTTTAAGGCTAAGGATAGATTTTGGGCAAGAGAATCATGTTAGGACTAGGGCTGGGTTTAGGTTTAGATGTAGAGTTAAAGTTAGGTCTAGGTATAGGGTTAGGTTTTGTGGTAGGTTAAGGGTTAAGGCTAGGGCTAGGGCTAGGGTTAGAATTTGGGCTAGGGGTAGGATTAGGTCTAGATTTAGGTTTAGGTTTTAGGACAGGGTTAGATTTAGGGTTAGATATAGTGTTAGTTACGGCTAGAACTACCTTTAAAGCTAGGGTTAGGTTTAGGGTTAATGTTAGGGTTAGGGTTAGGGTTAGTGTTAGGTCTAGGGTTTGGGCTAGTGTTAGGGTTTGGGGTAGGTTGAGGTTTAGGGTTAGGGTTAGGTAAGGATTAGGTTAGGGTAAATGTTAAGTTTAGCTTTCAGGTTAGGGTCAGCATGGCTTAAGTTTAGGGTTAGTGCCAAGGTTAGAGTTAGGGATAGAGCTTGGACTAGGGCTAAGATTAAATTTAGGGCGAGGTATAATTTTAGAGTTGGGGTTAGGATTATGTACAGGGTTAGGATTAGGGTTATATCTGGGTTTTGGCTAGGAATTGTTTTAGGGCTAGGTCTAGGGTTATGGTTAGGTTCAGGATTAGGGTTAGGGTTAGGGCTAGGTCTAGGGCTAGATTTAGGGCTAGGATTTGGACTAGGTGTAGGGTTAGGGCTAGGCTTGTGCTAGAGTTAGGTCTAGTCCTGGGTTAGAATAAGGGTTAGGGTTAGGGTTAGTTTAAAAGTTAGGGTTAGGTTTAAGGTTAGGGTCTGCATTAAGGTTAATCTTAGGATTATGGTTAGGGTTAGGGTTAGGGATAGAATTAGGGCTAATATTAGGTTTAGGGCTAGGTATAATTTTAGGGTTAGATTTAGGATTACAGTTATGGTTAGGGTTAAGTTTAGTACTAGGGCTATGGCTTGGATTGGAGCTAGGATTAGGACTAGGGCTAGGGTTAGTGCTAGGACTAGAGCTAGGGCTACAGTTATTGTTAGGAATAGGGTTAAGGTAAATATTTAGGTTTAGGGTTTGGGTAAATATTAGAGTAAAGGTTAGCATTTGATTAGGTTAGCATTAGGGTTAGGTTTAGGGTTAGGGTTAGGGTAAATCAGGGTTAGGTTTAGGGTTAGGGTCAGCATTAGGGTTAAGTTTAGGATTAGGGTCAAGTTTAGGGTTAGAGTTAGGACAAGGTTTGGTCTAGGGTTAAATTTAGGTTTAGGGTCAAGGTCAGGGTCAGGGTCAGGTTTAGGGTTATGATTAGTTCAAGTTCTCAAGCAATTGTTAGGTTCAGTGTTAAGTTTAGGGCTAGGGTTAGGGCTAGGATTAGGGTTAGGTTTAGGTTAGGGTTATGGCTAGTGTTAAAGTTAGGGCTAGGTTTAGAGCTAGGTTTAGGGTGACATTTAGGGCTAGGGCTAGGGTTAATGCAAAGACTACAGCTAGGGCTATTGTATGGATAGGTTTAGGGCTAGAGTGTGGGCTAGGTTCAGGATTAGGGTTAGGGCTATAGGTAGGGTTGTAGCTATGGCTAAAACTACCTTTTGAGCTAAGATTAGATTTAGTGTTAATATTAGGGTTAGTGTTAGGGTTAGGGCTAGGTTTAGGTTTACTGTGAGGCTTAGGTTTAGGGTTGGGACTAGGCTTTTTTTTATTGGTTGTTCAAAACATGGGACTAGGCTTTGGGCTAGGCTTATGGCTAGGTTAAAGCTTAGTTCAAGTGTTAGGATTCGGCTAGGGCTAGGGTTATATTTAGGAATAGGGCTAGAGTGAAATCTAGTGTTAGGTTTAGGGTTAGGGTCAGGGTCAGGTTCAGGAACAGGGTTCAGGCTAGGGCTATGGTAGGGGTTTAGGGTTAGAATTGGGTTTGGGGCCACAGTAATAGTTAGGGTTAGGGCGAGATTTTTAGTTTGGGCTTGGTCTAGGGCTAGTGTTAAGCTAGTATTAGGTTTAGGGTAAGGGTTAGGTTAGGTTTAGGATTAGTGTTAGAGCTACGGCTAGGGTTAGGTTTAGGGTTAGGGCTAGCATTAGGGCTAGGGCTAGGGTTAGGGCAAGGGTTAGGGCTAGGGTTAGGGTTAGGATTAGGGCTATGGCTAGGGTTAGAGCTGGGATTAGAACTAGGGCTAGGGTTAGTGCTAAAACTAGGGCTAGGGCTAGAGTTATTGCTATAGGGTTAGGGTAAAGGTTTGGGTTTAAGATTAGGGTAAAATTTAGGGTTAGGGTCACCATTAGGGTTAGGTTTAGGTTTAGGTTTAAAATCAAGGTCAGATTTAGTGTTAGGGTTAGTGTTAGGGTTAGGGTCAGGGTTATGGTCAGGATCAGGGTTAGGGTCAGTGTTGGTGTTAGCGTCATGATCATGGTAAGTGTTAGGTTCAGTGGTAAGGTTATGGTTAGGGTTAGTTTAAGGGTTCGGGTTAGTCTAGGGTTAGAGTTAGGTTTAGGGTTATGGTTAGGGCTAGAGTTAGGTTTGGGGCTAGGGCTAATGTTAGGGCTGGGGTTACTGTTAGGTCTAGTTTTAAAGATAGGGTTAGGGTTAGGGCTAGGTCTAGTGTTAGTGTTAGGTTTAGGGTTAGGATCAGGTTTAGAGCTAGGGTTAGTTTTAGCATCAGAGTCAGGGTCATGGTTAAGGTTAGGATTAGGGTTAGGGTTACAGCTAGACTTTAGTCTAAGATTAGGGCTATCATTAGTATTAGGGTTTAGGTTAGGTTAATGGTTAAAGTTTGGGCTAGTGCTGGGGTTAGGTATAGGGCTAGGGCTAGGGTTAGGGATAGTATTAGGGATAGTTTTAGGATTAGTTTTAGGGCTAGAGCTAGGTTTAGGTTTAGGGTTAGCATCAGGGCTAGGCCTAGTTCTAAGATTAGGGTTATGCTTAGAGTGTACTTTTGGGCTAGGGTTAGTTCCAGGGCTAGGGTTAGCACTAGGGCTAGGAGTAGGGCTAAAGTTAGTGCTAGGGCTAGGGTTAGGGCTAGGGTTATTTTAATGTTAGGCTTAGACTTAGGGTTGGGTCTAGTGCTAGGATTAGTGTTAGGGCTAGGTATGGTTTAGGGCGAGGGTTAGGGTTAAGGCTAGGGCTTGGGTTAAGTTTAGGCTAGGTCTAGGGCTAGGTTTAGATTTAGGGTTTGGATTAGGGTTAACATTACAGCTAGGACTATGTCCAGGGTTAGAGTTAGGACTAGGTTTAGCATTAGAGAAAGAGTTAGATTTAGGTTTAGGGCAAAATTTAAGGTTAGAGTTAGGGTTTCGATCAGTGATAGGGTTAGGGTTAGGATTACAGCTAGGTTTAAGGTTTAGACTTAGTGTTAGGTTTAGGTTTAGGCTTGGGTTAGGGTTTGAGTTATATTTAGGGTTAGATCTAGGGTGAGGTCTAGGGATATGGTCAGGGCTCAGGTTGGAGCTAGGGTTAGGGCTATAGTTAAGGTTAGGATAAGGGATAGTTTAGAGCTAAGGTTAGTGCTAGGGCTAGGGTTAGGGTTAGGGCTAGGCTTAGGGTTAGTTCTAGGGCTTGGTCTAGGTTTAGGTTTAGAATCAGGAGTAGGGCTCAGGTTTGGGCTAGGACTAGGTCTAGGGCTAGAGTTAGGTTTAGGGCTAGGGTTAGGGCTAGGGTTAGGGTAAAGTTTAGGGTTGTGGCTAGGTATAGGGTTAAAGTTAGGGTTAGCATTAGGTCTAGTTCAGGGTTAGGTTTGGGCCTAGGGCTAGGTTTAGGTCTAGGGTTAGTGCTAAGTTTAGTGTTCAGGGTAGTTGAAGAGTTAGGGTTAGGTCTAGGGCTAGGGTTAGAGTTATGGCTAAGGCTAGGGTTAGGGCTAGTGTTACACCTCAGTTTAGGGTTAGGGCTAGGGTAAGGGTTAGGGTTAGGGTTGGGATTAGGGCTAAGATTAGGGCTAGGTTTAGGGTTAGGATTTGTGGTAGGTTAAGGGTTAGTGTTAGGCCTAGGGGTATGATTAGGGTATGGGCTAGGGCTAAGTTTAGGGCTAGTGTTTGACCTAGGGTTAGGTTTGGGGCTAGAGTTAGGGTTAGGGTTAGAGTTAGAGTTATGGCCCTTGTCGGTGTAAGGTTTAGGTTTAGGTTTAAGATGAGAGTCAGGGATAGGGTTAGAATAAATGTTAGGTTTAGGTTTAGGTTTAGGGACAGGGTTAGGGTTAGGGTTAGATTTAGGGTTTTGGCTAGTATTAGGTTTAGGGCTAGATCTAGAGTTAGGGCTAAGGTTATGATTAATTTTAGGGTTAGGGCTAGCATTAGGGCTAGGTTTAGGACTAGGTGTACAGTTACGGCTAGTACTTGAGCTAGAGATAAGTCTAGGGCTAGCGTTAGGGTAAGGGTTAAGTTAGGGTTACGGAAAATGTTAAGTTTAGGTTTAGGGTTAGGGTCAGCATTAGGGTTAAGCTTAGGATTAGTGTCAGGGTTAGGTTAGTGTTAGGGCAAGGTTTGGTTTACTGTTAAGTTTAGGTTAGGGTCAGGGTCAAGGTCAGGATCAGGGTCAGGTTTATGGTTAGGGTTCTCCTATGGTAGGGTAATGATTAGGTTTACTGTTAGGGCTAGGGCTATGGTTAGGGCTAGGATTAGGGTTAGGTTAAGTTTAGGGTTACAGCTAGTGTTAGAGTTAGAGATAGGTTTTGAACTAGGTTTAGGGAGAGGTTTAGGGCTAGGGCTAGGGTTAGTGCAAGGACTATGGCTAGGGCTATTTTTAGGCCTAGGCCTATGTTTAGGACTAGTGTTGTGCTTAGGGATAGGGTCGGGGTTAAGTTCAGTCTTAGGGTCAGGGCTAGGGTTAGGGTTGTGGTAGGGCTAGAACTACCTTTAGAGCTAAGGTTAGTTTTAGGGTTAGTATTAGGGTTAGGGTTAGGGTTAGGGCTAGGTTTAGGTTTACTCTGAGGCTTAGATTTAGGGTTGGGGCTAGGCTTAGGGCTAGACTTAGGGCTAGTTTATAGCTTAGGTCGAGTGTTAGGGTTTAGGCTAGGGCTAGGGTGAAGTCTAGAGTTAAGGTTAGGTTTAGGGTCAGGGTCAGGTTCAGGGACAGGGTCCGGGCTAGGGCTAGTGTTACGGTAGGGTCAGAATTAGGTTTGGGGCTAGAAGGTTAGGGCTAGATTTTTAATTTCAGCTTGGTCTAGGGCTATTGTGAAAGCTAGGGCTAGGTTTAATGTAAGGTTTGGGTTAGGTTTAGGATTAGTGTTAAAGCTAGGGCCAGGGTTAGGTTTAGGGTTAGGGTTAGGGCTAGGGCTGGGGTTAGGTTTAGGGGTAGGACTAGGGTTAGAGATAGTTTTTGGATTACTGTTAGGTCTAGGGCTAGTGTAAGGGTTTGGTTTAGGGTTAGGGTTAGGGCTAGGCCTAGTATTAGGGTTACATTTAGGGTTAGGGTCAGGTTTAGGACTAGGGTTAGTGTTAGGGTCAGAGTCAGGGTCAGGGTAAAGTGAGGTTCAGTGTTAGAGTCAGAGTTAGCATCAGGTTAGAGTTACAGTTAGGATTAGGGCTAGTTTTAGGCTCAGGGTTAGGGTCAGGGTCTGGGTCAAGTGAAGTTCAGGGCTAGGGCTAGGGCTAGGGCTAGGGCTAGGGCTAGGTTTAGGGTTAGGGTTAGGGTTAGGGTTAGGGCTAGACCTAGTGCTAAGAGTATGTTACACTTAGGGTGTACTTTGGGGCTAGGGTTAGTGCTAGGGCTAGGGTTAACACTAGGGATTGTGATAGGGCTAAATTTAGTGATAGGGCTAGGATTAGGGCTAGGGTTAGTTTTAGTGTGAGGCTTAGAGTTAGGGTTGAGGCTAGTGTTTGGACTAGGATTAGGGCTAGATTAAAGGATAGGGTGAGGGTTAGGGTTAAGGCTAGGGCTAGGGTTAAGTTTAGGATAGGGATAGGGATAGTTTAGGTTTAGGGCTTGGATTAAGGTTAGGGTTAGAGCTAGGACTAAGATCAGGGCTAGAGTTAGGGCTAGGATTAGGGTTAGAGTAAGGATTAGGTTTAAGTTTAGGACAAAATTTAGGGTTAGAATTAGGGTTAGGTTTAGGGTCAGTTATAAGGTTAGGGTGAGGGTACAGCTAGGTTTAAGGCTACGTTTACTGTTGGATTTATGTTTAGGCTTAGGGTTAGAGTTATATTTAGAGTTAGGACTAGGGATATGGTTAGGGCTAGGTTTAGGGTTAGGGTTAGGGTTAGGGTTAGGGTAATGGTTAGGTTAAGGTTTAGTTAGGTTTAGGTTTAGTGTTATGTCTATGGTTAGGTTTAGGGTTAGGGCTAGGTTTAGAGTTAGGGTTAGGGCTAGGGCTAGAGCTAGGCTTAGGTTTAGTGTTATGTCTATGGCTATTGTTAGAGCTAGGGTTAGGGCTATGGCTAGGGTTAGGTTTAGGGCTAGGGATAGGGCTAGTGCTTTGTCTTGGGTAAACTTTAGGATTAGGTCTAGGGCTCATGTTAGGGATAGAACTAAGTCTAGGGCTAGAGTTAGGTTAGGGCTAGGGTTAGTCCTAGGATTAAGTTTAGGTTTAGGATTGTGGCTAGGTGTAGGGTTAAAGTTAGGGCTAAGGTTAGATCTAGTTTAGGGTTAGTTTTGGGCATGGGCTAGGTTTAGCTCTAGGGTTATGGCTAAGGTTAGGGTTTGGAGTAGGTTAAGACTTAGGATTAGGCCTAGAGCTAGTGTTAGGGTTAGGGCTATGGCTAGGGTTAGGGCTAGTGTTAGGGTTAGGGTCGGTGTTAGTGTTATGGCTATGACTAGTTTTAGGGCTTTGGTTATGGTTAGGGTTAGGGCCAGCATTAGAGTTAGGGTTAGGGATACTGTTAGAGCTAAGGTTAGTACTAGAGCTAGGGTTAGGGTTAAAGTTAGGGCTAGGGTTTTTGTTAGGGTTAAGTCTAGTGCTAGAATTAAGTTTAGGGTTAGGGTTAGAGTTGTGGCAATGGCTAGGGCTAGCATTAGGGTTAAGTTTAGTTTTGGGTTGAGGGTTAGGGTTAGGTTTGGGGCTAGGATTAGGGCTAGGCCTATGGTTAGGTCTTTCACTAGAGTTAGGTTTAGGGCTAGGGCTAGGGTTGGAATTGGGTTAGAGTTAGGGCTAGGTCTAGTTTTAGGGCTAGGGCTAGGGTATGGCTGGAGTTGGGGCTAGGGCTTGATTTAGGGCTGAGGTTAGGGTTAGGACTAGGGTTAGGCTTATGTTTACAGTTAAGATTAGGTTTAGGCTTAGGGTTAGGGTTAGTGTTAGAGTTAGGGTTAGAGCTAGGGTTAATGTTAGGGCTAGTTTTAGAGCTAGGGCTAGTGCTAGTCTTAGGGCTAAGATCATGAGTATGGCTAGGGTTAGGGCTAGGACTATGGCTAGTTTTAGGGCTAGGGCTATGTTAGGGCAAGTGTTAGGTATAGGGTTAGCATAAATGATAGGGTTAGGTTTAGGGTTAGGGCCAGTGTTAGGGATAGCGTTAGGGTTAGGTTCAGGGTTAGAGTTAGGGTTAAGGCTAGGGATAAGTCTACAGTTTGGGTTAGGGTTAGGTTTAGACTTAGGGATAGAGTTAGGGTTAGAGTTAGGGTTAGAGTTAGGTTTCGAGCTAGGGTTAGGGCTATGGCTATCCTTAGGGCTAGGTTTAGGGCTAGGGTTATGTTTAGGGCTAGGGCTATGTTTAGAGTTAGGATTAAGGCTAGGGCTAGAGCTAGGTTTAGGTTTAGTGTTACGTCTATGGCTATTGTTAGGGATAGGGTTAGGGTAACTGTTAGGGCTACAGTTAGGGTAAGGGCTAGGGTTAGGGGTAGGATCGGAGGTAGTGTCAGGGTTAGATTTTTGTTAGAGCCAGGTTTATGGCTAGAGCTTGGGTTAGGGCTAGGTTTAGGGCTAGTGTTAGGGCTCTTGTTAGGGTTATGGTTAGGGCTTGGTTTAGGGTTAGGATTATGGTTAGGGCTAGGGTTAGGTTTAGAGCTATGGTTAAGTTTAGGGTGAGGAGTAGGGTTAGGGTTAGGACTAGGGCTAGTGTTAGAGCTTAGGATTAGGACTAGGTCTCTGGTTAATGCTAGGACTATGGCTAAGTCTAGAGTTAGTACAAGGGATAGAATCAGTGTGAGGGTTAGTTTTAGGATTAGGGTAAATTTTAGGGTTAGGTTTAGAGTTAGGGTCAGCATTAAGGTTAGGGTTAGTGTTAGAGTAAGTGTCAGGATCAGGTGTAGGGTTAGCTTTGGGCTTAAGTTTAGGGCTAAAATTAGGGCTAGGGTTAGGGCTAGGGTTAACGTTAGGGTTTGGGTTAGGTTAAGAGTTAGAGTGGGGCTAGAGCTAAGGTTAGGGCTAGTATTAGGTTTAGGGTTAGGTCTAGGGCTAGTGTTAGATTTATGATTAGGGTTAGGGTCAAGTTTAGGGCTAGGGTTAGTGTTAGGTTCAGTGTCTAGGTCAGGGTAATGGTTAGGTTCAGTGTTAGGGTTAGAATTAGCATCAGGGTTAGTGTTAGAGTTAGGGTTAGGGCCAGTTTCAGACTCAGGGTTAGGGTCAGGGTCAGGGTCAAGGTGAAGTACAGGGCTATGGCTAGGTCTGGGGCTAGGGTTTAGTTAAGGGTAAGGGTTTTGGCTAGGGTTAGTGTTAGGGTTAGGGTTAGGACTCCATCCAGGGCTTGATTTAAGGATAGAATTAGGGTTAGGGTAAGGTTTAGGTTTAGGGTTAGGGTAAAATTTAAGGTTAGGGTTAGCCTTAGCGCTAGGGTTAGGATTACGGCTAGGGTTCGGCTATGGTTAGGGTTAGGGTTATGTTTAGTTTTGGTGTTAGAGTTTGAGTTAGGTTTAGATCTAGGGTTAGGACTAGGGCTAGGATTAGGTCTAGGGTTAGGGCTATGGTTAGGTCTAGGGCTAGGTTTAGGGTAATGGTTAGGGCTGGAGCTATGTTTTGGGTAAGGGTTAGGGTTCTTGTTAGGGTTAAATTTAGTTTTAGTTTTAGGGTTAGGGTCAGCCATTGGGTGATATTCAGGGTTAGGTTTAGGTTTAGGGTTAAAGCTAGGGTTAGGGCTAGGGTTAGAATTATGTCTAGGGCTAGGGTTAGGTTTAGACCTAGGACTTTGGCTAGGGTTAGAGTTAAAATTAGTAATAGAACTCAGGTTAGGGCTAGGACTAGCTCTAGAGCTATTGTTAGGTCTAGGCCTAGGCTTAGGTCTAGGGTTACAGTTAGGTTTAGGTTTGGGGCCAGGTGTAGGATTACAAGTAGGGCTAGGGTTAGGTCTAGGTTTAGGGTTAGGGTTAGAATTACTGTTAAGTTTAGGGTTAAGTGTAGGATAAGTGATAGGTTTAGGTCTAAGACTATAGTTAGAGTTAAGGCTAATGCTATGTTTATGGCTAGGGTTACACCTCTGGTTATTGTTAACGCTAGGGTTAGTGTTAGGGTTAGGGTTAGGATTTGGGTTAAGGCTAGGGATAGGTTTAGGCCAAGGTTATTGGGTTAGGCCTATGGCTGGGTTTAGGGTTAGGTTTAGGGTAGGGTTTATGGTAGGTTTAGGGTTAGGGTTAGGGCTAGGTCTTGGGTTAGAGTTAGGACTAGGGCTTGGGTTAGGGTTAGGGCTACGGCTTGGGTTGGGGTTAGGACTAGGGCTTGGGTTAGGGTTAGGGCTAGGGCTTGGGTTAGCATTTGGGCTAGGACTAGGGTTAGGGCTAGTGTTAGACGTAGGGTTAGGTTTAGATCTAGGGTTAGGATTAGATTTAGGGTTATTGTTAGGGTCCTTTTCAGTGTAAGGTGTAAGTTCAGGTTCAAGATGAGGGTCAGGGTTAGTGTTAGAATAAGAGTTAGGGTTAGGGTTAGGGTTAGGGTTAGGTCTAGGGCTAGGGCTAGGGCTAGGGCTAGGGTTAGGACTAGGATTGGGCCCAGGTTTAGGGTTAGGGTTAGGACTAGGGCATGGGCTAGAGTTAGGGCTAGGGCTAGGGTTATGGTAAGCCTTAGGCTTAGGGTTAGGGTAAAAGTTAGATTTAGGTTTAGGTTTAGGGTCAGCATCAGGCGTAAGCTTAGGGTTAGGCTCAGGGTTAGGTTTAGGTTTAGGGGTAGGATTAGGGCTAAGATTAGGTTTAGGTCTAGGTATAATTTTAGGGTTAGAGTTAGAATTAAGGATAGGGTTAGCATTGTTTAGTACTAGGGCTAGGGCTAGGGTTAGATCTAGGAGTAGGACTAGGGCTAGGGTTAATGCTAGGACTAGGGCTAGGGATAGATTTAGTGCTAGGGATAGTGTTAGGGTAATGTGTTAGGTTTAGAGTTAGGGTAAAAGTTAGCATTAGGTTTAGGGTTAGAGTGACCATTAGGGTTAGTGTTAGGTTTAGGGGTACAGTTAGGGTCAGGGTCATTGTTAGGGTTAGGGTCAAAATTACTGTCCAGGTTGGGGTTAGGGTCAGGGTCAGGTTAAGGGTTAGAGTCAGTGTTAGGGTTAGGGCTAGGGTTAGTTTAAGGTTTAAGGTTAAGGCTAGGATTAGAGTTAGGGCTAGAGTTAGGTTTGGGGCTAGGGCTAGGTTTAGGGATAGGATTAAGGCTAGTGTTAGTGTTAGGGTTAGAGCTACCTTTAGGGCTAGGGCTAATGTTAAACCTAGGGTCACGATTACGGCTAGTTTGTGTTAGGTCTAGGTCTAGTATTAGGATTAGGTTTAGAGTTAGGGTCAGGTGTAGAGTTAGGTTTACTGTTAGGGTCAGAGTTAGGGTCAGGGTTAGGGTTAGGGTAAGCATTAGTTGTAGGGCTAGAGTTAGGGCTTAGGTTAGGGTTAGGGCTAGTTTTAGGATTAGTGTTAGGCTAGGGGAGTGTTAGTGTTAGGTTGAGGGTTAGGGTTAGGGCTAAGGCTAGTTTTAGAATTAGGTTTAGTTTTAGGATCAGGTTTTGGGCTAGGATTAGTGTTAGGATCAGAGTCAGGGTCAGGGTAAGAGTGAGGTTCAGTGTTAGGGTCAGAATTAGCATCAGGGTTAGGGTTAGAGTTAGGGTTAGGGCCAGTTTCAGGCTCAGGGTTAGGGTCAGGGCCAGGGTCAATGTGAAGTTAAGTGCTAGGGAAAGGGCTGAGGCTAGGGTTAGGTTAGGGTAAGGGTTAGTGCTAAAATTATTGCTAGGGCTACTGATAGGGCTAGGGTTAGGTCTATGGTTAGGTTTAGTGTGAGGCTCAGTGTTAATGATGGGGCTAGTGTTAGGGCTAGGTTTAGGGTTAGGACAAGGGTTAGGGTTAAGTCTGGGGCTAGGGTTAAGTTTAGGCCTAGGGCTAGGTATAGGGAAACGGTTAGGTTTAGGGTTAGGGTAAGTGTTAGGACCAAGTCCAGGGCTAGAGTTAGGGCTAGGATTAGGGTTAGGGTAAAGGTTAGGTTTAGACTTAGGCTAAAATTTAGGGTTAGGGTTAGGGTTAGGGTTAGTTTCAGCATTAGGGTTAGGGTTAGGGTTACAGCTAGGGTTAGGGCTATGGTTAGGATTAGGTTTACATTTAGTCTTAGTATTAGTGTTAGTTTGAGTTAGGTTTAGACCTAAGGTTAGGGCTATGGCTAGAGTTTGGGCTCGGTTTACTGCTAGGGTTAGAGCTAAGGCTAAGTTTAGGTAAGAATTAGGGCTAGGGTAAGGTTTAGGTTTAGGGTTAGGGTAAAATTTAGTGTTAGAGTTAGGGTTAGGGTCAGCCTTTGGGTGAGGGTTCAGGTTAGGTTTAGGGTTAGAGCTAGGGTTAGGGTTAGGACTAGGGTTAGGACTTGGGTTAGGTTTAGGGTTAGCATCAGGTTAGAGTTAGGGTTAGGTGTACTCTTAGAGCTAGATTTAGGCCTGGAACTAGGGTTAGAATTACAGTTAGGGCTAGGGTTTTGGTTAGGGTTTTGTCTAGGGCTAGAATTAAGGCTATGGTTGGGTTGGGGTTAATGTTAGTGTTGTGGCTAGGGCTAAGCCTAGCATTTTGGCTAGGTTTAGTTATCTTTTGATGGTTTGGGTTTAGGATTAAGGCTAGGGTTAGGGTTAGGGTTAGGCCTAGAGTTAGGTTTAGGACTACGTTTATGGTTAGGGTTAGTGCTAGGGTTAGTGTTAGGTTTAGTGTTAGAGCTTGGGTTTGGGCTAGGGTTAGGGATAGGCTTAGGTTTAGGGTTTTCTTTAGTCTTAGGGTTAGAGTTAGAGTTAATATTAGATTGAGGGTTAGGACTAGGTTTAGGGTTAGGGCTAGGGTTAAGGCTAGGGTTAGGGTAAGTGTTAGGATTAGGGTTAGGGTAAAATTTAGTTTCAGGGTTAGGATTTGGGCTAGCCTTTCGGTGAGGGTTAGCGTTAATTTCAGGGTTAGGTTTAAAGCTAGGGTTAGGGCTAGGACTAGATTTAGGGCTTTGGTTAGTGTTAGGGTTTGGCCAGGGTTAGGGTTAGGGTGAGGGATACTGTTAGAGCTAGGTTTAGGCCTAGATCTATGGTTAAGGTTGAAGTTAGGGCTTTGGTTTTTGTTAGGGTTAGGTCTAGGCCTAGAATTAGGGTTAGGGTTAGGGTTAAGGTGTGGCTAGGGCTAGGGCTAGCATTTGTGCTGTGGTTAGGTTTAGGGTGATGGTGAGTGTTAGGTTTGGGGCTGGTGCTATGTCTAGATTTAGTGTTCAGGCTAGTGCTAGGGTTAGGGCTAGAGTAAGGATTAGGGCTAGGGCTAGGTTTAGTGTTAGTTCTAGGGCTAGAGTTAGTTATGTGGCTAATGTTAGGGCTAGGTTAGGGTTAAGGCTAGGTTTTAATTTAGGGTTAGGGCTTGGGCTAGTGTTAGGGTTAGGTTTAGGGTTAGGGTCAAGTTTAGCAGTAGGGTTAATGTTAGGGTCCGGGTCAGAATAAGGGGAAGGGTGAGGTTCAAGTTTAGGATCAGATTAGCATCTGGGTTAGGGTTAGAGTTAGGGTTAGGCTCACTCTCTGGTCATAGTTAGGGTCTAGGTCAGGGTCAGGGTAAAGTTCAGGTCTAGGGCTAGGGCTAGGGCTAGCATCAGGTTTAGGGTTAGGTTTGGGGCTAGGGCTAGTGCTAGGAATAGGGTTAAGGATAAGGCTAGGGTTTGTGCTATGGCTAGAGTTAGTGCTAGGGCTAAGGATAGGGCTAAATTTTGGGCTAGGTTTAGGGCTGGGGTTAGGTTTAGTGTGAAGCTTAGGGTTATGGTTTGGGCTAGTTTAGAGCTAGGTTTAGGGCTAGGGTTAGGGTTAGAGCAGGGGTTAGCATTAAGAATGGGGATAGGGTTAATTTTAGGGTTAGGGCTAGGGATAGGGTTAGAGCTAGGGCTATGGCTAGCATTAGAGCTATGGTGAGGTTTAGGGTAAGTGTTAGATTTAGGGTTAGGGTTAGTGTTAGAGCTAGGGTTAGGGCTAGGGTTAGGGTTAGGGTAATCACTAAGTCTAGGGCTAGAGTTAGGTCTAGGATTAGAACTAAGACTAGGATTCATGTTAGGACTAGGTCTAGGGTTAGAGTTAGGGCTAGGGCTATGGTTAGTGCTATGGTGAGTGTTAGGGTTTGGGCTTGGGTTAGGGCTAGGGCTAATATTAGGGTTAGTGTTAGGTTTGGGGTTAGGGTTAGGGTTTGTTCTAGGGCTAGGGCTAGTGTTAGGGCTATGATTAGGGTTAGGTTAAGTTTAGGGTTACGGCTGACACTTACCTAAACCTAACCCTAACCCCACCCATAATCCAACACTATCCCTAAACCTATACCTAGCCCTAACACTGACCCTGACCCTAAACCCTAATCCTAACCCTGACCCTAAACTTAACCCCTAACTCTAACCCGAACTTGAGCCTTAACCCTAACACTAACCCTAACACCTATCACTAACCCTAACCCTAACACAAAACCCTAACCTGAAATCTAAACCTAATATTGACATAAACCTTATACTGACTCTAACTTTAACCCTAACTTTGACCCTAACCCTGACCCTGACCCTAACCCTGACCCTAACCCTAACCCTAAACCTAAACCTGACCATGACACTAACCCTAACCCTAAACCTGACCATGACACTAACCCTAACCCAAACCCTTACCCTAAATTTACCCTAACCCTAAACATAACTCTTAACTTATCCCTAGAACTAGTCCTAGCACTAAACTGAGCAGTAGGCCTAATCCTAGCCCTGCATTAGCTAGCGTTGAGCAGAATGAGTAGCTGGGTGGGGACAGGTGGGTGATCTCTAAGCTGCAAAAACTGTGCTGTCCTTGTGAGGTCACTGCCTGGACCTGGTGCCTTGGCTGCCTTCCTGTGCCCAGAAAGGAAGGGGCTTGTTGCCCCCTCCCAGCCACATTCCCTTTTCTCTTCTCCCTCCTGTGGATTCTCCCATCAGCCATCTGGTTTTTCTCTTAAGGCCAGTTGAAGGTGACCCCTTACAATTTCCCAAGTTAGGTTAGTGATGTGAAATTCTCCTGTCCCTGACCCTACCTCCTTCCCTGTCCCCAGCCCTGCAGAAGGCACTTGCCGATTTTTTTCCCCAGTTCTTTTCCAAGTAGGTTTTGTTTATCCCACTCCCCAATCCCTGAGCCAGAAGTGGGGTGCTTGTACTCCCAAACCCTGAGTGTCCAGCCTTCCCCCTGTTGAGTTTTTAGTCTTTTGTGCTGTGCCTAGTGGCACCTAGGCTGGAGAGGATACTGCCCCTGTCTAGATTTTTCACTCCTCAAGTTCAAACCTCCAGCTTGTGAATCAACTGTGTCTCTTTTTTGACTTGGTAAGCAAGTATTAGGCTTTGGGGTGGGAGGGAGGTCTGTAATGTGAAACAACTTCTTGTTTTTTTTTTTTTCCTCCCATTGTTGTAAATAACTTTTAATGGCCAAACCCCAGATTAGTACTTTTTTTTTTTTTTCTAATTGCTAAAACCATTCTCTTCCACCTGGTTTTACTGTAACATTTGGAAAAGGAATAAATGTCATCCCTTAAAAAAAAAAGAGTTAGGGTTAGGTTTACGGCTATGATTAGGCCTAGGGTTAGGGTTAGAGATAGGGCTACATCTAGTGTTAGGGCTAGGATTAGGACTAGGGCTAGGGTTAGTGCTAGGATTAGGGCTAGGGCTAGAGTTAGTCCTAGGTATAGGGTAGGTTAAGGTTAGGTTTAGGGTTAGGGTAAAAGTTAGGGTTAGGGTCAGCATTAGGATTAAGGTTAGGGTTAGGGTCAAGTTCAGAGTTAGGGTTAAGGTCAGGTTTACGTTCAGATCAGGGTTACGGTTAGGGTAGGGGTTAGAGTCAAGGTGAGGCTAAGTGTTAGTGTTAGGGTTAGGGTTGGGTCTAGGTCTAGGGCTATTATTAGGTCTATTGTTAGGGCTAGGGTTGGTGTTAGGGTTAGGACTATGTTTAGCATTAGGGTTTGGGCTAGGGCTAGGTTTAGATTTAGTGTTAGGTCAGTGGCTATGGTTAGAGATAGGGTTAGGGTTAGTGTTAGGATTAATGTTATGTTATGTTATGGCTAAAATTAAGGTTATTGCTTGGGTTAGGTTTAGGTTTAGGGTTAGTGTTAGGATTAGATTTAGGGTTAGAGCTAGGTTTAGGTCAGAGGCTAGTGTTAGGGCTAGGGTTAGGGCTAGACTTAGCGTTAGGGTAAGGGTTAGATTTTGGGTTAGGGTAAAAGTTATGGTTAGGGTTAGTGTTAGGGTCAGAATTAGGGTTAGGCTTAGGATTAGGGTCAGTGTAAGGGTTAGGATTAAGATTAGGGTCAGGGTTATGGTCAGTGTCTGGTTAGTGTCAGGTTTGGGGTTTGGGTCAGGGTCAGGCTAAGGGTTAGAGTCAGTGTTACGGTTAGGTTTTGGTTTAGGTTTAGGGGTTAGTGTTAGGATTAAGATTAGTGTTAGTGTTATGGTCAGTATTGGGATAAGGTTAGGGTTAGGGTAGGGTTTAGTGTTAGGGTTAAAGTTAGGATTATTGTTTGGGGTTAGGATTAGGGTTAGGGTTAGTGTTTGGGTTCGGGTTCTGGTTAGAGCTTTAGGTTAGTGTTAGGGTTAGGCTTAGGTGTGTTAGGTTTCAGGTTTGATTTAGGGTTAGGGTTAGGGTTTATGGCTAGGGTTAGTGTTAATGTTAGGGGTTAGGGTTAGGGCTAGGGTTGGGGTTAGTGCTAGGCTTACAGCTAAGTTTTGTGTTACAGTTAGGACTAGGGCTAGGTTTAGAGCTAGGTTTAGGGCTAGGGTTAGTGTTAGTTCTAGGGCTAAATTTATGGATAGGTTTAGCTCAGGGTTAGGGCTTGGGCTAGTGTTAGGTTTAGGTTTAGAGTTAGAGTCCAGTTTATGAGTAGGGTTAATTTTAGGATCAGGGTCAGAATAAGGGGAAGGGTGAGGTTTAAGTTTATGGTCAGATTAGCATCTGAGTTAGTGTTAGAGTTAAGGTCATGCTCAGTTTCAGGTCAGAGTTAGGGTCTGGGTCAGGTTCAGTGTGAAGTTCAGGGTAGGGCTAGGGCTAGGGCTGGCATTAGGTTTAGGGTTCAGTTTAGGGCTAGGGCTAGTGCTAGGAATAGTGTTGGGCTTAGGTTTAAGGTTAAGGCTAGGGATAGGGTTAGCACTAGTGATAGCAATAGGGCTAACGTTAGGGCCAGGGCTAGGGTTAGGGCTAAGTTAGGTTTAGTGTGAGGCTTAGGTTAGGGTTGGGGATAATGTTAGTGCTATGTTTAGGGCTAGGTTTAGTGTTAGGGTGAGCGTTAGCTTTAAGAGTAGGGTTAGGGTTACGTTTAGGGCTAGGGATAGGGATAGGGCTAAGATTAAAGCTAGGGCTAGGGCTAGCATTAGAGCTATGTTTAGGTTTAGGGTGAGGGTAGGGTTAGGGTTAGTATTAGAGCTAGGGTTAGGACTAGGTCTATGGTTAGAATTAGGGCTAAGGTTAGGGTTAGGTCTAGGATTAGGACTAGAGCTAGTGTTCTGGCTAGTACTAGGGCTAGGTCTATAGTTAGGGCCAGGGGTAGGATTAGGGTAAACGTTAGGTTTAGGGATCATGTAAAAGTTAGGGTTAGTTTTAGGGTTAGGGTCAGTGTTAGGGGGAGGGTTATGGTTAAGTTTAGGTTTAGGGTTAGAGCTAAGGTTAGGCCTAGGGCTAGTGTTAGGGCTTGGGTTAAGGCTAGGTCTATGGTTAGGGTTAAAATTAGGGCTAGGGTAAGGTTTAATATTAGGGTTAGTGTTAAGGCTAGGTCTTCATTTAGGGTTAGGGTTAGGGCTAGGGCAAGGGTTAGATTTAGTGTTGGGGGTAAGCCTAGGGTTAGGGCTATGGTTAAGGTTAGGGCTAGGTTTACATATAGGTTTTGTTTTAGGGTTAAGGCTAGGACTAAGGTTTGTGCTAGGACTAGGGCTAGGCCTATAGTTAGGGCTAGGGCTAGGGTTAGGGTTAGGGTTAGGGTTAGGGTTAGGGTCAGGGTTTGGGCTAGGTTTAGGTTTAGTTTTTTGGGCTAGAGTTAATGTTGGTGTAGTGATAGGGCTAGCATTAGTGTTGTGTTCAGGTTTAGGGTGAAGTTAGGGTTAGGTTTGGGCCTAGGGATATGGCTAGGGTTAGAGTTAGTGCTAGGACTAGTGTTAGGGCTAGGATTAGGGCTAGGTTTAGGACTAAAGTTAGGGCTAGATTTAATATTAGGTCTAGTGTTAGGGTTAGGGCTGATTTTAGGGTTAGGGTTAGGGTTAATGTTAGGGCTAGGGCTAGGATTAGGACTAGGGCTAGGATTAGTGCTAGGACTATGGCTAGCTCTAGAGTTAGGGCTAAGGATAAGGTTTGTGTAAGGCTTAGGTTTACAGATAGGTTAAATTTAGGGTTAAGGCTAGGGTTAGGGTCAGCCTTATGGTGAAGTGTAAGGGTTTGTGTTATGGTCACGGTCAAGGTTGGGGTTAGGGTTTGGTTTAGGGTCAGTGTTAGAGTCAGGGTCAGGGTTAGGGTAAGTTTTAGGGTTAGAGTCAGGGTCACGGTAAGGGTTAAGGTCTGTGTTCGGTTTGGCAGTTTAACGTTCAGGTTAGGTTTAGGGTTTAGTTTTAGGGATGGGGGTTAGTGTTAGTGCTAGGGTTAGGGTTCTGGTTAGAGTTAGGGGTTAAGGTTAGGGTTAGGGTTAAGTTTTGGGCAAAAATTAGGGATTAAGGTTAGGGTCAGGGTTAGGGTTAGTGTTTAGGGTTGGGTTTAGCGTTAGGGTTAGGGTTTAAGGTTTGGGTTAGGGTTAGGGTTCATTTTCTATTAGAGTTAGGGGTTAATATTAGGGTCAGGTTTAGGGTTAGGGTTATAGGTAAGGGTTTGGGTTAAGGTTAGAGTTAGGGCTAGGTTTATAGCTAGTTTGTGTTAGGTTTAGGGCTTGGGCTAAGGTTTGTTCTAGGACTAGTTTTAGGCTGAGTTTAAGTTTAGGGTTGTGGCTAGGTTTAGGGATAGGGTTGGGGCTGGGGTTAGTGTTGGGGCTTGGGCTAGGTCTAGTGTTAGGGCTGTGGTTAGGTTTAGGGTGAGAGTGTTAGTGTTGGGGCTGGGATTAGGCCTAGGTTTATTGTTAGGGCCAGGGCTAGGGCTAGGTTTAGGACTAGAGTAAGGGTTATGGCTAGGGCTTGGTTTAGGGCTAAGTTTAGGACTTGGGTTATTGTTAGTTCTAGGTCTAGGTGTAGTGTTAGGGCTAATGTTAGGGCTAGGGTTAGGATTAGGCTTAAGGCTATGGTTAGTTTTAGTGTCAGGTTTAGGGTTAGGGTCCAATTAAGAAGTAGGGTTAGTGTTAGGGTCAGAGTCCCAGTAAAGGTAAGGTTGAGGTTCAACATTAGGGTCATAGTTAGCATCAGGGTTAGGGTTAGAGTTAGAGTTAGGGTCAGTTTCAGGGTTAGGGTTAGGGTCAGGTTTAAGGTCAGGGTGAAGTTCAGGGCTAGGGTTACAGCTAAGGCTAAGGCTAGGTTTAGGGACAGATTTAGGCTAGGGCTAGTGCTAGGATTAGGGTTAGGCTTAGGTTTAAGGGTAGGGCTAGGGTTAGTTCTAGGGCTATGTTTAGCGCTATGGCTAGGGATAGGGCTAAAGCTAATTCTAGGGTTAGGGTTAGGATTAGAGTTAGGATTAGAGTTAGGATTAGGGCTAGGGCTAGGGTTTGTGTTAGGGGTAGGGCTTGTGTTAGTGCTAGGGTTAGGGTTAGGTTCATGGCTATGGTTAGGGCTAGGTTTAGGGCTAGGATTTGGGTTAGGGCTAGGTTTCAGGTTATGGCTAGAGCTAAGGTTATGTTTAGGTCTCGGATATGGTTTAGCATTAGGGTTACGTTCAGGGTCAGGTCAGGTTCAAGGTTAGTTTTAGAGTCAGGGTTAGCATTAGGGTTAGGACTAGGGTTTGGACTAGGGCTAGGTTTAGGGTTAGATCTAGGGAAAGGTTTAGGGATAGGGTTTGGTCAAGGTTTGGTTTAGGCCTAGGGTTAGGCTTATGGTTAGAGCTAGGGTTTGAGTTAGGCTTAGGCTTAGGGTCAGGGTCAGGGTCATGATAAGGGTTAGGTTCAGGTTTCAGTATCAGGGTCAGGTTTAGGGTTAGGGTAAAAGTTCAGGTTAAGCTTGTGGTTAAGTTTAGGTTCAGGGTTAGGGTCAGGGTCAGGTTCAGGGCTATGGCTAGAACCAGGCCTAGGGTTTGGTTTAGGATTAGTGTTAGTGCTAGGGCTAGGCCTAGGTTTAGGTGTAGGCTTAGGGTTAGGGCTAGGGTTATGGCTAGGGCTAAAGTTAGGGCTAGTGGTAGGGTCCATTTAAGGCTAGGTTTAGGGTTAGTGTTGGGTTAGGGCTGGTTTAGGGTTAGGGTTAGGGTTAGGTCTAGGGCTACAGTTAGGGTTATGGCTAGGACTAGGGTTAAGGTTAGGTTTAAGGTTAGGGCTAGGTTTAAGGTTAGGTTTAGGGCTAGGGATAGGTGTATGGCTCAGGTATTGTTTAGGGTTAGGGTTAGGTTCAGGTTCAGGGTCAGGGTCGGTGTTAATTTTAGGGTCAGGTTTAGTGATAGGGTTAGGGCTAGGTTTAGGTTTTAAGGTAGGTTTTGGGTTAGGGCTAGGGTTATGGTTAGGATTAGGGTTAGGATCAGGGTTAAGATTAAGATAAGGTTTATGTTTAAGGCTTGGTTTATGGCTGGGGCCATAAAAATATTTGCAGAGTTTTAAGTAAACTCGGAGTTTTGTGGAAGCTTCCCAAATGCTTTTAAGTGAAGGTCTTCCTTCCTGCACTGTGAAGTGTCTCTGCTTATGGCTAGTTCAACATGGAAGAAAGCATAGAGGGCCCACATAAAACTAATTGAGGGTGTGAACTTTCAAACAGTTAGCACAAACTGTGTTTGATTTTCAGTTCCAACAGAATTCATTATAGGGGAAAATGAACTGAAATCTAAAAATTAAAAGTTTTCCTGAAAGCAAACGTGTGAACAAAGGAGAATGAAATTTGGGGGGCAAAGTGGGACTGGTGTAAGGATCATTCTTGCCAAGTATAAACAAAATGCAAGGAAAAAAATTATTTGCAGAGTTTTCAGTAAACTTGGAGTTTTGTGCAAGCTTCCCAAACACTTTCAAAAGAAGGTGTTCCTTCCTTGGCTGAGAAGTGCCTCTTCTTAGGGCTACAGCAACAAGGAACAAAGAATAGAGGACACACTGAGAAGTAATTGAGTGGGTGAAGTTTGAATCAACTAGCACAAACCATATTTGATATCCAGTTCCAACTGCATATATCCCTACGGGGGAAAACAAAGTCAAACCTAAAAATTAAAAGTGTTTCTGCAAGTGAACACTTCAAACTAGGAGAACAAAACTCGGGGTGCAAAGTGGGACTGGTGTAAGGATCATTCCTTCCAAGTATCAAAAAAATCCAGTGAAAAAATATTTTCACAGTTTTCAGTAAATTCGGAGCTTTGTGCAAGCTTCCCAAATACTTTGAAATGAAGGTGTTCCTTATTTAGCTGAGAAGTGCCTCTGCTTAGGGCTACTTAAACAGAGAATAAAATATAGAGTGTGCAAGGAGAATTAATTGAGTGGGTAAAGTTTCAAACACCTAGCATAAACCGTGTTTGATTTCCAGTTCCAACTGCCATCATCCATATAGGGGAAAACAAAGTGAAACCTAAAAATAAAAAGTGTTCCTGCAAGTGAACGCTTAAACCTAGGAGAAAGACATTTGAGGGGAAAATGGGACTGATGGAAGGATCATGCCTGAAAGGTATCAACAAAATCCGGTGGAAAAATATTTGCAGTTTTCAGTAAACTCAGAGTTTTTTGCAAGTTTCTCAAATGCTTTCAAATGAAACTTCACCCATCAATTAGTTCTCAGTGTGTGCTCTATGGTTTGTTCCCTGTTGAAGTAGGCCTAAGCAGAGAAACTTCTCAGCCAAAAGTAACACCTTCTTTTGCAAACTTTTGGGAAGCTTGCTCAAAACTACGAGTTTACTGAAAAATCTACAAATATTTTTTCACCAGATGTTGTTGTTATTTAGCAGGAATGATCCTTACACAAGTCCCATTTTGCCCCCCAAATTTTGTTCTCCTAGGTTGAAGTGTTGGTTTGCAGAAACACTTTTAATTTTTAGGTTTCACTTCATTTTCCCCTACGGGGATGAATGCAATTGGAACTGGAAATCAAACACAGTTTGTGCTAGCTGCTTGAAACTTCACCCACTCAATTAGTTCTTAGTGTGCATTCTATGCTTTGCTACCTGTTGTAGGGGCCCTAAGCAGAGGAAGTTCTAAGCCAAGGAAGGAACACCTTCTTTTGAAGGCATATGTGAAGATTGCACAAAGCTCCGAGTTTCCTGAAAACTCTGTCAATATATTTTCACCAGATTTCAATGATACTTGGCATGAATAATGCTTACACCAGCCCCACTTTATCCCCCAAATTTTGTTCTCCTAGGTTGAAGTGTTCGCTTGCAGGAACACGTTTGATTTTTAAGTTTCACTTTGTTTTATCAGAAGGGAAGAATGCAGTTGGAACTGGAAATCATACATGGTTTGTGCCAGCTGCTTCAAAAGTCACCCACTCAATTACTCCTTGGTGTGCACTCTATCCTTTGTTCCCTGTTGAAATAGCCCTAAGTAGAGGCTCTTTTCAGCCAAGGAAGGAACACCTTTACTTAAAAGCATTTGGGAAGCTTCCACAAAACTCCAAGTTTACTGAAAATTCTGCAAATATTTTTTCACCGGATTTTGTTGATACTTGACATGAATGATTCTTATACCAATTCCATTTCACCCCAAATTTTGTTATCCTAGTTTGAAGCATTCACTTACAGGAACACTTTTAGTTTTTAGGTTTCACTTCCTTTTCCCCTATAGTGATGCAGGCATTTGCAACTGGAAATCAAACACGGTTTGTGCTAGCTGCTTGAAACTTCACTCACTCAATTGGTTCTCATTGCGCACTCTATGATTTGTTCCCTGTTGAAGTAGCCATAAGCAGAGGCATTTCTTAGACAAGAAAGGAACATGATCTTTTGAAAGCTTTGGGGAAGCTTCCACAAAACTTTTAGTTTACTTAAATCTCGGCAAATATTTTTTTTCACTGGATTTTGATGATACTTGGCAGGAATGATCTTTACACCAGTCCCATTTTGCCCCCAAATTTTGTTCTTCTCAGTTGAAGCATTAGCTTGCAAGAACACTTTTAATTTGTAGGTTTCACTTCCTTTTCCTCTACAGGGATGACAGCAGTTGGAACTGGAAATCAAACAGAGTTTGTGCTAGCTGCTTCAAACTTCACCCACTCAATTAGTTCTCAGTGGGAACTGTCTGGTTTGTTCTCTATTGAAGTATCCCTAAGAAGAGGCATTTCAGTCAACTCAGGAATACCTTCATTTAAAAGCGTTTGAGAAGCTTGGACAAAATGCTGAGTTTAGTGAAAATTCTGCAAATTTTTTTTCACCAGATTTTGTTGATACTTGGCAGGAATGATGCTTGCATCAGTCTGACTTAGAACTCCAAAATTGGATTTCCTAGGTTGAAGCCTTCCCTTGCAGGAGCACTTTTAATATTTAGGTTTCACTTTGTTTTGGCTTATTTGGATGAATGCAGTTGGAACTGGAAATCAAACACGGTTTGTGCTAGCTGCTTGAAATTTCACTCACTTAATTAGTTGTCAGTGGGTACTCTCTGTTTTGTTCCCTGTTGAAGTAGACCTAAGCAGAGGCATTTCTCAGCCAGTCAGGAACACTTTCATTGGAAAGCATTTGAGAAGCTTGCCCAAAACTCCGAGTTTACTGAAAACTTTGCAAATATTTTTTTCACCAGATTTTGTTGACACATGGCAAGAATGATCCTTAAACTAGTGCCACTTAGCCCCCCAAATTTTGTCCTCCTAGGCTGAAGCATTCGCTTTCAGGAACACTTTTAATTTTTAGGTTTCATTTTGTTTTGGCCTATCGGGATGAATGCAGTTGGAACTGGAAATCAAACATGATTTGTGGTATCTGATTGAAACTTCACTCACTAAATTAGTTCTCCATGGGGACTCTCAGTTTTGTTCCCTGTTGAAGTAGCCCTAAGCAGAGGCATTTCTCAGTCAAGTCAGGAACACCTTCATTTGAAAGCATTTAAGAAGTTTGTACAAATGCCTAGTTTACTGAAAACTCTGAAAATATTTTTTCACCAGATTATGTTGATAATTGGCAGGAATGATTCCTCCATCAGTCTGACTTAGCTTCCCAAATTTAGTTCTCCTAGGCTGAGGTGTTCACTTGCAGGCACACTTTTAATTTTTCGGTTTCACTTTGTTTTGGGATGAATGCATTTTGAACTGGAAATCAAACACGGTTTGTGCTAGCTGCTTGAAACTTCACCCACTGAATGAGTTCTCAGTGTGCTCTCTCAGTTTTGTTCCCTGTTAAATTAGCCCTAAGCAGAGGCATTTCTCAGCCACGTAAGGAAAACTTTCATTGGAAATCATTGAGAAGCTTGCACAAAACTCCGAGTTTACTGAAAACTCTGCAAATATTTTTCACCAGATTTTGTTGATACTTTGCAAGAATTATGTTGACACAAGTGCAACTTAGCCCCCCAAATTTGGTTCTCCTAGGCTGAAGTGTTCACTTGCAGGGACACTTTTAATTTTCTGGTTTCAATTCATTTTGGCCTATTGGGATGAATGCAGTTGCAACTGGAAATCAAACACGGTTTGTGCTAGCTGCTTGAAACTTCACCCACTGAATTAGTTCTCATTAGGCACTCTCTGTTTGTTCCCTGTTGAAGTAGCCCTAAGCAGAGGCATTTCTCAACCAAGAAAGGAACACCTTCATTTGAAAGCATTTGAGAAGTTTGTACAAATATTTACCTAGTTTACTGAAAACTTTCAAATATTTTTTTTCACCAGATTTTGCTGATACTTGGCATAAATGATCTGTACACCAGTCACACTTTGCTTCCCAAATTTAATTCCCCTAGTTTCAAGCATTTGCTTCCAGGAATACTTTAAATTTTTAGGTTTCTCTTCATTTTCCCTTATATGGATAAATGCAATTGGAACTGGAAATCAAACACTATTTGTACTAGAGGCTTAAAACTTCACCCACTTGGGCTGGGATTGTGGCTTAGCAGTAGAGTGCTCGCCTAACACAGGCATGACCTGGGTACGATTCTCAGCACCACATAAAAATAAAGGCATTGTGTTGTGTCCATCTACAAAAAATATTCATATTCTCTCTCTCTCTCTCTCTCTCTCTCTCTCTCTCTCTCTTAAAAAAAGAAAAGAAAGGAGGATTGAGTTGCTCTAACTAAATAGGTTTGGTTCATTTTCCTGGGACCTACCCAAACACACTGATATTTAAAAATAAAAAAAAAAACTTCATTCACTCAATTATTTCTCACTGAACACTCTATGCTTTGTTGTCTGTTGAAGTAGCCCTAAGAAGAGGCACTTCTCAGCCAAGGAAGGAACACCTTCCTTTTAAAGCCTTAAGGAAGTTTCCACAAAACACTGAATTTACTGAAATCTCTGCAAATATTTTTTCAACGGATGTTGTTGATACTTAGCAGGAATGGTCCTGACACCAGTCCCAGTTTGCCCTCCAAATTTCATTCTCCTAGGTTGAAGTGTTGGATTGCAGGAACACTTTTAATTCTTAGGTTTCACTTTATTTTTCCCCATAGGGATGAATGCAATTGGAACTGAAAATCAAACATGATTTGTGCTAGCTGCTTCAAACTTCACCCACTCAATTAGTCCTTGGTGCACACCCTATCCTTTATTCCCTGTTGAAACATCCCTAAGCAGAGGCTCTTCTCATCCTAGGAAGGAACATCTTCATTTGAAAGCATTTCAGAAGCTTCCACAAAACTCCGAGTTTACTGAAAATTCTGCAATTATTTTTTCACTGGATTTTGATGATTCTTGGCAGGAATTATTCTTAAACCAGTCCCACTTTTCCCCCCAAATTTTGTTCGCTTTCAGGAACACTTTTAATTTTAGGTTTATCTTCGTTTTCCCCTATAGGCATGTCAGCAGTTGGAACTGGAAATCAAACACGGTTTGTGCTAACTGCTTGAAACTTCACCCAGTCAATTATTTCTCAGTGCGCACTCTAAGCTTTGTTCAGTATTGAAGTCACCCTAAACAGAGGTACTTCTCAGCCAAGGAAGGAACACCTTCTTTTGAATGTATTTGGGAAACTTGCAGAAAACTCCGAGTTTACTGAAAACTGTGCAAACATTTTTTCAATGGATTTTGTTGATACTTGGCAGGAATCATTCTTACACCCATCCCACTTTGCCCCCCCCCCAAAAAAAAAATTCTTTCTCCTAGGTTGAAGCATTCACTTGCAGAAAAACTTTTAATTTTTAGCTTTGACTTTGTTTTCCCCTGTGGGGATGAATGCAATTGAAACTGGAAATCAAACATGGTTTGTGCTAGCTGTTTGAAACTTCACCCATTCAATTAGTTCTCAGTGTGCACTCTTTGTTTTGTTCCCTGTTGAAGTAGCCCTAAGCAGAGGCACTTTTCAGCCAAGGAAGGAACACCTTCCTTTTAAAGCTTTTGGGAAGCTTGCTCAAAACTCTGAGTTCACTGAAACCTCTGCAAATATTTTTTCACCAGAATTTGTTGATTCTTGGCAGGAATGATCTTTACAACAGTCTCATTTTTGCCCCCCAAGTTTCGTTCTCCTAGATTGAAGCATTTGCTTGCAGCAACACTTTTAATTTTTAGGTTTCTCTTCATTTTCCCTTATAGGCAAGATGTCAGTGGAATTGGAAATCAAACATGGTTTGTGCTAGCTGCTTGAAATTTCACCCACTCAATTAGTTCTGTGCACTCTATGATTTGTTCCCCATTGAAGTGGCCCTAAGTAGAGACAATTCTCAGCCAAGGAAAGAACACTTTCTTTTGAAAGCATTTGGGGAGCTTGCACAAAACTCCAAGTTTACTGAAACTCTGCAAATATTTTTCCAACGGATTTTGATGATACTTGACAAGAAGATCCTTACAACATTCCCACTTTGCCCCCAAGTTTTGTTCTTCTCGTTGAAGCATTTGCTTGCAGGAATACTTTTAATTTTTAGGTTTGACTTCATTTTCCCTCAAGGGATGAATGCTGTTGGAACTGGAAATCAAACACGGTTTGTGCTAGCTGCTTCAAACTTCAAACATTCAATAATTTCTTCATGCACATTCTATGCTTTGTTCTCTGTTGAAGTAGCCCTAAGCAGAGATAATTATCAGACAATTATCAGCCAAGGAAAGAACAACTTATTTTGAAAGTGTTTGGGAAGCTGTCCTATGTTAAAGAATTCACTTGCAGGAACACTTTTAGCTTTTAGGTTTGACTTAATTTTCCCCATTAGGGATGAATGCTGTTGGAACTAGAAATCAAACACAGTTATGCTAACTGCTTGTAACTTCACCCAGTCAGTTATTTCTCAGTGCACACTCTATGCTTTGTTTTGAGTTGTAGTCGCCCTAAGTGGATGTACATCTCAGCCAAGGAAGGAACACCTTCGTGTTTGGGAAACTTGCAGAAAACTCTTAGTTTACTGAAAACTGTGCAAATATTTTTTCAACAGATATTGGTGATACTTGCCAAGAATGATCCTTACACCAGTCCCACTTTGTCTCCCAAATTTCATTCTCCTAGGTTGAAGCACTCACTTACAGGAACAGTTTCAATTTTTAGGTTTCACTTCATTTTCTCCAGCAGTTGGAACTGAATCAAACATGGTTTGTGTTAGCTGTTTGAAATTTCACCCAGTCAATTAGTTCTCAGTGTGCACTCTATACTTTGTTCCCTGGTGAAGTAGCCGGGAGCAGAGGCACTTCTCCGCCATGGAAGGAACGCGTTCTTTTGAAAGCGTTTGGGAAGCTTGCAGAAAACTCCGAGTGTACAGAAAACTGTGCCAATATTTTTTCAATGGATTTTTAAAATTTAGTGTTTATTTCATTAGATATAAGTTTTGCTTTTATTTCACAGACTACCTTAAAATATTTTAATTTATTATGCAAATTTTACAGCACTTTGTATAGCACATATATCACAGTTTGATTTATATTCCAAATTAATTTATCAATAAATAAATCTGCAAGGCTATTTTTTCAATATAATAGTCCCCCCTGCCAAGTCTTGTCTCTGCAATCGTTTTTCTTTTCTATAACACAGGCCAGTATTGTATACTCAGGACAGTATTGTATATTTATGTAGTTTTTTAAAATGCAGTTTTTTGCTTTATATTTCTTTGCACATACACACTTTTAGTTTTTTAATATAATTTAAAATCATTTAAATCTTCCATTTTATTTTGGGGGGATACTGGGACTTGAACTCAGGGCACTCAACCACTGAGACACATTCCCAGCCCTATTTAGTGGTTTATTTAGAGACATGATCTCACTGAATTGCTTAGTGCCTCCTGTCTGCTGAGGCTGCCTTTGAACTAGTTTTCCTCCTGTCTCAGCCTCCTGAGCTGCTTCAGGGGAACACCACCACACCCAGCTTGTTATTCTGTCTTTTTTAAATGACAAGTTAAATACATGAACCAGGGTTTTGTGTATACTCTCAAATTTTTGATAATTTTTTCTATTATGTAAGTAAAAAAAATTCCAAAATATGTCAGTTAATGAGGTTCCATGCTTTCACCACATCATACAACAAAATCTAACATTAGACAATTCACTTTGCTATATTTTTATATCTAAACTCAGTGTTTTAAAGAAGAAAGCAAAAAAGCAACATTTTTATTTCAGGCAAATAAATGTGACTTGGACCTTGCATTTGAGAAGAAATATTCCTCCTCCCTTTAATTGGCATCTTCTCCAGTGATCTTCCAGAGAGACTAGGACTCAGAGTAGTTTTTATTTATTAGTGATGTTGCTCATGATTTATTCAGAAAGCTCTGCTTAGTGTGATAACAAAATACTGTGTTTGAGCATCCTAACTAAATATTGTGTTTGAGCATCCTAACTAAAATCATTTATGCAATTACTCATTAAATATTTTACTTATTAAAATTATTTATATTAATTGTGGAGCACTTGTCTGTCATACATGATAATCTGTGTTCAATCTCCAGCACTGCCCCAAAATGTGTTTTAGTTTCTTACCTTAAAAACAAACAAACAAACAGAACCCACAATGCTTTCTTTAGCAATTACATCATTATATTGTGTCATTTTGAGAATGAAATTGAGTGCTAAAATTTATGAAAAAAATATGATTGTCAAAAATAACATTAGAGGGGCTGGGGTTGTGGCTCAGTGGTAGAGCACTCACCTAGCATGTGTGGGGTCTTGGGTTCAATCCTCAGCACTACATAAAAATAAACAAATAAAAGTATTGTGTCCAACTACAAATAAAACATAAATGATAATAATAATAATTGCTGGGAGCCATTAGCCAAGTAGGTATGACAATTTCCTTGCCAGCATACCCCATGTTGCTGACATTTTGCAGTGACATTGAATGTAGGTGACCTTGCTCAAGGACCAGGGCGGATTAGGGTGTTCCCAGTTTAAGATAATCGGGTTTAGGGCGTTCCCGGTTTAGGTTCCAGGTTTAAGGTTTAAGATTATTCCTGCTGGGAATAGGGCGTATCCTGCTGCCTGAGTTCCCCTTGAGTTCTCACGGGATTCAGACAGTATTTTTTGGGAGACAGAAGCCCAGTGGATGTGGATTTGGGCAGAGAATGTGGATTTCCCCAGAACGTGATTGTAGACGGCTGGTGTGAGTTCGGGAATAAAGAGTTGCTGTTTGAATCTACAAGCTGTGTGGTGGCTCATGATTGTGTGCCCAGCCAGACTGCGGCATTTGTGCCCAGCCAGACTGCAGCATTTGGCGTCCCGTGCGGGGAACTTCTGAAGCTTAGAGGTAAGTGAAATTTCTCACCCCTGAGGAAGAGCGAAAGAATGGGTGACCAATTCAAAAAACAACGTGTTATTGTTTTGATTTATTTTGTTTTTATTTCAAGTTGCCTGTTCCTAGAACTTTCTCAGGCAAACTGGGGAAAATGGTTGACTCAAGGTTTGAAGTTGTTCGCCTCCGAGCAAGAGAAATTGTTAGAGGAAGGAGGCACCCCAGTGAGACCAAGAACAATTAGGGCATATGTTGATACAATACAAAAATGTAGCCCATGGCTTTTTAAAGACGAGTTATTAAGTATATCAATGGGACCATCATGGTATCCTGTAGAAAGATTTTTCTTCAACAAGAAAGAGATGGCTAGTTCTGTTTACTACATTTGTCTAAGATCTTGGTTTTTACAGACATCTGATTAATTTACAAAGCTAAAGTGTTAAAATATCAACCACTAAATATGAAATCAAGTACTCTTTACTTATTAAGTTCCATAAGGTAATATATTTAAACATTATGTGTGTTTTCATAAATTGGTAAATGGAAAAATGTTTAATATTGCTTTGTGTCTGTGTCTTTGCTAAAACAAGGTTACTAAGTGTTAAGATTCTATCATGTGTAATTTATATACAAAGAGTAGAAAAATTTTCAGTTGGGTTTCAATTATAGTATTATAGTATCATAAAAAACATGAAAGTCTTTCATCTTATTAAAGTGGAGTAATTTGTCTAAATCAGAAATTTTATAAGAGTTGTTTCAAAATGTGAATTTATAAAAAGGGTTAACGGTTAAAAAGAGATAGAAAAAGATTCAAGATGTGGAAATATATTTTAATATAAAAGGTTAAAGGAAAAAAATGTTTCTAGATGAGATAATCTCTGTGTGGTAAAGTAAAAAGTTGTAAAATGCCATTTAAAAGATTTTGAGGAAACTAGACTTATTTTAAAAGCTTGAGAAAGGAAGAAAAAAGAAAAAGGTATTTGTACATGGCAGATTGAGACAAAGCTTCTCAATGGAGTTAAAAAAAAGCCTTTGGTTGAAGGGCAGCCATGTAAACTAACATTGAAGCGATTTAAACAAAATCTAAGCCTCGTTTAAAAGAGTGAAGTTGTAGGTGGTGAAAAAGTACATTTAAAAGTACAGTATAGATGATAATTAAAAGGCTTTAAAAGGTTAAATTGAAGGTGGTCGAGATACCTTCATGGCGGAAAAAAGATTGCTTTATTGCATCATTCGAAGCCTAGTTAATCGTAAAGGCATTACTTTAAAAATGGGAAGATAATAGGATAAAAGATATTTAGATAAAGAAGATTAAAAATTTAAAGTGAAAAACTTTAAAGACAGAAGTATAGAAAGTTAAAAAAAAGATAAAGAAGATGTAGAAAGATAGAAAAGATGTAGGAAGACAAGAATTTTAAACCCACAAAATAGGAAAAAAAAAAAAAAAACAAAGAGGAAAAAAAAGCAACTAAGGGTGAATGTACAAACCTTAGGGGGGAAAAATTAGAAGATAGAAATAGACTAAAATAATTCTAAAAACTAAGGCAGAATGCTTTTGAAAGAGTTAAATTTAAAAGGATCTTTAAGGGGTATATATCCCCCAAAGATAAACTTAAAATAACCCTTTTTACTCTAAACTTTTAAAATTTGGATTCATCAGGATTTAGTGCTGTGGAAAGACATATGTATCCAAAAAATGTACATAAGCCTAAGGTACTTTGGAAAGATATTCTAACAGGACAATGGAAAGGTCCTGACCCAGTGATTGTCTGGAGTCGGGGTTTTGTTTGTGTTTTTCCACAGGGAGAACAGCAGCCGATTTGGATTCCAGAGAGATTAACTAAAACAATTTCTACAGATCGAAAAGAAGATGATTTGACTCAAATCCATAACAGCTGATATCCAGAACTCCAGCTTGGCCATTCTTACATCTGCGACAGTGATTAACCAGTGATGCAATTTTTATTTCCTTGCCAGCGCACCCCATGTTAATTGTGGTAGTGCTGGCATATCTTTGCTGATGGTATCACCAGTGATGCAATTTTTCCCAAGGAGCCGTCAATTGGCTTGGTGTCGTGGCATTTCTGTATCCTCCTCCCTTCTGCTAGTGAAGGTCTAAAATTTGGGGGCCAATGGCTATATGCTGGACCGGTAGTCAGTGACGGGTATGATCCAATTGCAGTGGTATCAACCTAAGACAGGAGGCTGACGCCTAAAGGTCAGTTTTCCGATGACGGGTAAGAACCATATGTTGAATTGGACAACCTACCAGGCACGGTCCTTAAGCCACATTAACCTCACTCCCCCACTGGCACCAAGGCCAAATTTGGGGGCCAACAGAGGTGAGGCAAAGAACCTCACCCCCCCACTGGTGCATAGACCTATCCACAAGTATGGCTGTATGCTGGACCGGTAGTCAGTGACGGGTATGATTCAATTGCAGTGGTATCAACCTAAGACAGGAGGCTGACGCCTAAAGGTCAGTTTTCCGATGACGGGTAAGAACCATATGTTGAATTGGACAACCTACCAGGCACGGTCCTTAAGGCATGGTCCTTAAGCCACATTGCTTGTTGTTTAATTAATCAGAAGGGGGGAGATGCTGGGAGCCATTAGCCAAGTAGGTATGACAATTTCCTTGCCAGCGTACCCCATGTTGCTGACATTTTGCAGTGACATTGAATGTAGGTGACCTTGCTCAAGGACCAGGGCGGATTAGGGTGTTCCCGGTTTAAGATAATCGGGTTTAGGGCGTTCCCGGTTTAGGTTCCAGGTTTAAGGTTTAAGATTATTCCTGCTGGGAATAGGGCGTATCCTGCTGCCTGAGTTCCCCTTGAGTTCTCACGGGATTCAGACAGTATTTTTTGGGAGACAGAAGCCCAGTGGATGTGGATTTGGGCAGAGAATGTGGATTTCCCCAGAACGTGATTGTAGACGGCTGGTGTGAGTTCGGGAATAAAGAGTTGCTGTTTGAATCTACAAGCTGTGTGGTGGCTCGTGATTGTGTGCCCAGCCAGACTGCCGCAAATAATAACAACAACAACAACAACAACAACATTGGAGACCTGAAAGAGGCAAAGTTGTAGACAGAGAAGGGGCTGGTCTCACAGGCCTTGCTGTGAAGCAGAGTAATGAGGTTTTTTTTAATTTTTATTTTATCTATCTGTCTATCTATCTATCTATCTATCTATTTTTTAATTTATTTTGATGTTGGGAATTGAACCCAGAGCATTGTACATGCTAGAAAAGCACTCTACCAACTTAGCTATATCCTCAACCCCAGACAGAGTTTTTTAGTCATTTAAAATTTTTATTAAGCATCTTTGAACACTTACAGTATTTGGGGAAAAATAATGATTTGTTTTAAAGCGGGGATAAAATTACCTACAATGTCACTGCATAAAAGTTATAGTGAATTATTTGACCAACTTCTTTCCTTTTTTGCCCACAAAGATTTTGCAATTTCTTAGTTCATACCTTCTACATGTATCCCAATCTGTTGCAGAATAAATTTTTAAAATTATTTTTAATTTGTTTTTATCTTCTTAAAAATATTATTTTAAATATTTATTTATATTTTTAGTTGTAGTTGGACAAAAAACCTTTATTTTATTTATTTATTTTTATGTGGTTATGAGAATTAAACCCAGGGCTTCTCATGTGCTAGCCAGGTGCTCTACAACTGAGCCACTACCCCAGACCTTAATTTGTTTTATTTAGTTATACATGACAGTAGAATGCATTTATGCACTTTGATATATCATTCATAGATGAGATATTATTATATTTTTCTGAGTGCACATGTTGCAGAATAATATTGGTCATGTAGTCACATATATACATAGAGTAATAATGTCTGATTCATTTTACTATCTTTCCTATTCCCGTGTCCCCTCCACTCTCTTCCCACCACTTCCCACTACCTAATTTAAGGTAACAATACTCTTCCCTCATGCCCCCTGCCTTGTTGTGAATTAGCATCCACATATTACAGAAAACATTCAGCCTTTGGCTTTATGGGATTGATTTTATTTCGCTTAGCATGATATTCTACAACTCCTACCATTTACTGGCAAAGCCATAATTTCACTTTTCCTTGAAGCTGAGTAGTAATCCACTGAGTAGATATACCACATTTTCTTTCTCAATTCTACTATTGCGGGACATCTAGATTGGTTTCATAGTCTAGCTATTGTGACTTGACCTGCTATAAATATTGATATGGCTGTGTCACTATTGTATGCTGATTTTAAATATTTTGGAGTGGGTCAAATGTTGGTTCCATTTCCAGTTTTCTGAGGAATCTCCATACTCTTTTTATAGTGGTTTCACCAATTTGCAATTTCACCAGTAATGCGTGAGTGTACTTTGCTCACCCCATCCTCACAACATTTATTGTTGCCTGTATTCTTGATGATTGCCATTCTGACAGTAATGATTTAGAATAGTTTTAATTTGCATTTCTCTGATTGCTAGAGATATTGAACACTTTTTCATATGTTTGTTGATCAATTGTATTTCTTCTTCTGTGAAGTGTCTGTTAATCTTTACCACAGCAGCTCCAATAAAGCATTAATCTCTAAGATACATAAAGAACTTAAAAAACATAACACCAAAAATAAACAAACAAATAAATAATCCAATCAATAAATGGGCTGAGGAATGGATCAGAATAAATCTTTATTGATGCCTAAGCCAATCACTATGGCCAGGAAGGTGCACTGCTTTCTTCTTGCTAAGGCTAGATTACAAATGGCACTCCTGGGATACAATAGTACCCTATCTTCCAGTTGTATCAGTTGAAGACAATGGAAAGGGAATACCCAAAAGGAAATTGTCTATGGGCATGGTGGAACTCACCTCTAGTCCCAGAGGCTAATTAGGAAATCTGAATTCAAAATTTGAGGTCCTAAAAAGGGGAAGGATGAAATGAATCAACTGTGGTTCATGGTGTTTTTTCATTTTGTTTTGTTTTGTATTGTGTGTTTGTTTTTGGTATTGATCTTTCCTTTGTCTGTTATTTGTTTGCTTGTTTGCTGCTGTTGTTGTTGTTGTAGGTCCCAAGGAATCCAACCCAGGGCCTCTAGCATGCTAAGCAGTAAGTACAAGCTCTGTCATGGTTGAGCTGTTCCCATCCCCTGGCCATCACCTTTTTTTTTTTTTTTCCTATGGACCTCTAGTTCTGGCTGAGGAAGAAGGAATGGAGCAGTTTTGGGAGAGGGGGGAGAAGAAGGAGGGGCAGAATTTGTTTGTGGTTTGTTGTTGTTGTTACTAGGACTCGACAAAGGGACACTTTGCCACAGAGCCACTTCCCCAGCTCTTTTTTATTATTTATTTATATATTTATTATTTACTTTGAAACAAGTTCTCAGTGAGTTATGTGGAGCCTTACTAAATTGCTGAAGATGGCCTTGAACTTTGAGATCTTCCCATCTTTCTCAGCCATCAGAGTCCCTAAGATGATAGAAGAAATGGGCCACCATGCCTGATCTTTTGTTATCTTACACTCCATGCTAGAAGCAATGAATGGAGAGACACTATTTTCACCACTGGTTGAGATGTTTCAGTGTTGTGAAGACAGGAAAATAATCATAGATGTGGATGTCAGTGATAGTGGTAATATATGGTGAGTGATTTTGTTGTCATTTGTTGTTGTTATTCTTGGCAATGTAGGGTAGGGCCAGCAAACCCAGGGCCTTTCAGTTTGCTGGGCCAATGCTCTACCACTTAGCTGCACCCCCAGCCTTTTTGACATGTGTTTTTTCACCATCAAAAAGTTCAGGAGGGGGACTGGGTTGTGGCTCAGTAGTAGAACATTTGCCTGGCATGTGTGAGGCACTGGATTTGATTTTCAGTATCACATTAAAAAATAAATAAAAGAAATGTATTGTGTCCACCTACAACTAAAAAAAAAGTTAAGGAGGAATCAGGTTGTAGCTCAGTGGTAGAGATCTTGACTAGCATGTGTGACACACTGGGTTTGATCCTCAGTACCACATAAAAATAAAAATAGAAAATAAAGATATAAAAAATATAACATTAAATTTGTTTAAAAAAAAACTTAAGGAAATGAAGACAATTGGTATGGAAGGGAGGAAAGCCATAAACTGAAATGCTTTCTGCAGCTCACAAAGTCATAGGGCATGGGCTGGGGTTTGAGCTCAGAGGTAGAGTGCACGTCTAGCTCGTGTGAGGCATTGGGTTTGATCCTCAGCACCACACAAAGTAAAATAAAGACATTGTGTCCATCTAGAACTAAAAAATAAATATATTTTTAAAAAGTCATAGGGCAGGCTTTCTCAAAATATGCCCAAACAGACTATGGATTTTCTGAAGCTGCAATCACTGGAGCAATTGTAAATTTTAAAAGGGCCATGGGTTGGGCTGGGGTTGTGGCTCAGTGGTAGAATGCTTGCCTATCATGTGCGAGGCCCTGGGTTTGATCCTCAGCATCACATAAAAGTAAATAAATAAAATAAAGGTATTGTGTCCAACTATAACTATAATATAAATATTTTTCGAAAAAACAGACCATGGGTCTAGGGATATCACTCAGTGGCAGAGCACTTCTGCTGCCCCCAACCTGTGTAGGCAGCTGAATTTAAGTTCGCTCCTGTGAATTTCTGGGAATACCAAATAAAGCATAGACACACACTTTACCTTTAAATCAAGCTTCAGAACAACTCCTACACTCTCGGCCTCAATCTCCCCAAGTGGGAGAGTGAGAAAAAGTCACAATAGGCTGGCGAGAGAGAGCGAGAATGTTCGGAACTTAGCTTTTATTCGGGGAACCCTCATTCTTAGAAAGTTCCATCCAAAAATGTCAGGAGGGGTAGGGTTACAGAGGACAGGTGAGTGTAATTTGACCCAAGGGGCTGCAGGATGGCACACCTGTGCCTGAAGATCTGTCCTCTACCTCCAGGACCCGGTCACTATGACAGTGATGGTTAGAGCCTCTCTGCTCACCAGAAAGAGAATGCAAATCATTCTGCTAGACCACCTCCCATACACTTCCCTAAAGTACACTAAGCCCTGGGTTTAATCCCCAGTACTAGGAGGAGGAGGGAGAATAGAGAGAGGCCCAGTTAATAAAACATAGGGATTTAATACATATGCTGTTCAGTAGAACACTTTACAAAAGGAAGCATTAAGGTAAAGAACATATTTTATATTCCCATAACTTGACCCATCATTCCAGACTCAAAAGTCTCCTAGTCAAACCTATTTTCCATATGGAGTCCTGGATTGGCCCTAAATTCATTCTTAGGATTGGGGGTAAAAAATTCCCCTTTATACCAGTATAAAGGGTATGAATGGATGATGCCCAAGCCTATGCCCTCTCTGTGAACATATTTTGATGCTATGCGAGAATGTCCACCCAATATCTCTAGATTTAGCATTCATTAGTCCTTCATGAGATCCCCAATGTATGACCTGTTTTCCTGCAATGGAAACATTTCCTGGATAAGGTGTAGCACCTTTTTAAAAAAAATGTTTATTTTTTAGTTGTAGTTGGACACAATACCTTTATTTTATTTATTTTCATGTGGTTTTGAGGATTGAACTCAGGGCCTCACACATGCTAGGCAAGCACTCTACCCCTGAGCCACAACCCCAGCCACAAGGTGTAACACATTTAATCCATTTTAACATTTTATGTGGAGTGTCCCTGTGATTATGGTGAAAGCATGGAAGTTTGTTTAATGAATATTTAATATTAACTTTTTTGCCCTGGGACGGCTGGGAAGTACCCATGTAGAGGGGCCTATGGGGCACTCGCTCTCCCTCTTTTCTCACAGAGATGGGTCCAATTCCCCCCTTTGCCAGTGTTATAGATCTCCAGAAGCAGTGCATGCCAAATTGGTTCTAAGGGCTGCACAGGTCGGGCTGGGACAAAGCCGGGCTGTGTAAGTACTGCGGTTGTGGGTGGTGCTGCCCCCACCCACAACACCTCCAAAATGGCAGCATGCCTTCCAGGCCAGACAGCACCAAAGGCTTGCTCTCCCGCCCCCACAGTACCTCCCCCATCACCAAGCGGCTCCCCTTGTCCTATTTTCACCTCTCTGCCACTGAGGTTTATTATAAAATGGACATGTTTTCCCCCTCTCTCCCATGGTGAAGGTAGTCCGGAGAGTACTGGGAGTTCTGGTGGATGAGGGTGGTCTCCTGGGGGCTTGGGGAGTCTGCAGTTGCAGAGGGCTGGTTGGTGACCTTAGACATGAGCTAGGCTCTTCCCTTGGACCCTTGGACCGCCCCAGCTGCAGTGGCACTGCAGCCGCCCTTGGGGATCCTGAAGAGAATACTGAAGAGTGCCATGTGGCTCTGGAGGCGGGGGTGTGGCAGCTGCCAGGAGTGACCCTAGATGGGGAACCCCAGGTGGGCGAAGGGACGGTATGGAGGTGGAGCTCCATCCCTGCCTTGCCCACCCCAGCCCCCCAGCCCCCCCCCCAGGATATCCTCCTCCTCGCTTCCCCCATCCCTCCACCCCAGGAGAATCCATAATTTGGGTTGGATTGCAGGGCCAGTCTCTTTTGCAGGGTCCAATCTGAGCTGCAGTTTCCATCTGGGTCCTATGTCCCCAGGTGCTGGCAGCTTAGAACTGGTGAAGATTCTTTAAAACAAAGCTTCGCCCCAGCAGCTGTGTTGAGGGGCAGGTGGGGGGTGTAAGGCAGGAGGAGTTCAAAGTCAGCCTCAGCTAAAAGCGAGGGAGCTAAGCAACTCAGTGAGATCCTGTTTTTAAATAACATACAAAACAGGGCTGGGGATGTGACTCAGTGCTAGAGTGCCCCTAAATTCAATCCCTGGTACCCTCTGTCAGGTCTGTGGCAATTACTGAGGAACAAAGAACCAAGGAGCCTTAGCATGGGAAAGAAACACCTGTCAATCAGCAGAGTCTTCTGGCCAATCCTGGATTTCATCCAGTTCCACCAACCAACTTTACCGGGATAAGGGACTCTAAAAACACCTTTTCCTGTCCCAAGCCCTTCCCTTCCTGCCATAAGTCCCATAAACTTCCAGTCCCATGGAGCTCCCACGGGTTTTCTCCTCTGACCCTTCTCCTCTTCACTCTGTCTGTCTGTTCAAGTTCTGCCCTGGAGCAACATCTCAAATAAAGCCTCATTCAGCGGCCTTTTAAAATCTATCTCCTTTGGTCAACATCCATTGCTGGACCTCACACCCTCCCCTACCAAACAAAATAAAATAAAAACACAAAGCATTGAGAGGGCCTGCTGGGGGTGTTAACTCCATGTGATTTCTGCCCAGTCCTCTGAATGTCAAAGTGAAGAAATTCAGTGAAGCGTGGTTAAACAGAGGGAGTAACTATGATTCTCTTAAGGCCCTCAAATGCCTCCTCTTCTAATTAGTGATGAATGAATAGATGAAAAAGATTCCCACTTTCCCTATGTACTATCCAGCAAAACCACAGCCAAAGAAATGGGCTCTGCAGACCCAGTGAGGAAAGAACTATAGAAACAAAGAACCAGAAAGAAGCCCAGCTTGTCCCCCCCCCATGCTCCCCAAAGGGCTCTATTTTTTCTTCCTCAGCCAGAGCTGGAAGTCCAAAGAACAACAACAACAAAACAAACAAAAATAACAACAACAAAAACATGATGGCCAGCAGTGGAGAGAACAGCACAGCCATGATAGAGCTTAAAGGAGCTTAGGGTGCCAGATCCCCTGGGTTGGTTTCTTTGGAACCTACAACAAAGAAACTAAAGAAACACCAATCCACCCTGCCCCCAAGGAAAAGAAAATGAACCACAGTAGATGCATTCCATTCTTCCCTCTTAATAGACTATCTAGTACCACAGATTTTGAACTCAGAGCTCTTCTGCTGAAAGGAAATGATAAAGTTTGGTTTAGTGACACAAGCCTGTCACTGGAGGAAAGATCACTTGTGAGGAATTTGTGACCCAACCACATAGAGACCCCAGTTTACAAACAAGCCAGCATGCCAGCTTAAAGTTCAAAGGAAGATCAGATTGTTTTTAATGACTTGAAGGCTTATTCTGTCATGTATTACTCTTCATCTCTGATCAGTTCTTGGGAGACCCAAAGTATCAGGAGGTGGGGGTGTGGTTATCACTTAATGGTAGAGTACTTGCCTAGCACATGTGAGGCACTGGGTTTGATTTTCAGCACCATGTAAAAATAAATAAGACAAAATTATTGTGTCCATGTGATAGTAGGAGCAAATGTGACTCCATTTTGTTTTATGATTTCATCCTGTAAAACAACCATGCCAAGTAGAAGAGCCATGACTGGGGCAAGATGTTCTTTTCCTTTTGCTATAGAAATCTTTAAGAACACAAAACTACCTAATGGGGTATTGTTTCTGTAACTAGGGTAATGGGGCTCTGTTTCTGTAACTGGGGTGACTGGGCTAACTGTGATTGGTTAGGCTTCCCTCCACTTGACTGCACTCTCCCACTTCTGTAACCTGGTTTGCTTGCATTGCCTAGACCCCCTGAACATCCCTTTTGCAGTTTTCAGGCTTATAAGGAGTGCCCTTGCAATTGTTTGGGGCTGATCAGGAGAACAGCTTTATGTTCTGGTCAGCCGCCACCAGTGTGCTTCAATAAAGGCTTGATTTGATTATATGTGAGTGGTCTGGAAGTCAGTTTATGAAACCCTTGGAGGAAGCTTTAACTATAACATCCATCTCTAACTAAAAATAAATAAATGAATAAATAAATAATTTAAGGTTTGAGGAGGTGGGAGATGGACCCTTAGAGTTGCATAAGAGGGGATGGGAAGGTAGCTCAGTGGTACAGCTACCTAAAATAGGCTAGACTTGCATGTCTGGTGGGTTCTGGTTTCAATTCATTCCATTACCAGGATGGATTAAAAAAAAAGTTTGTTTTTTTTTTTTTTTAAGCCTCCTAAGATTTTCAGTGTGGCTTGTGAGGACCACATAGCCCAGTAAGAGCTTTCTTTTACTAGAGGAGTTGAAGATAAAAATTAAGTAAGGAAGAATAAGCCTAAACTCTCAGTAAAATAGAGAGGGAGAAAAAGGGTGAGATGTGAGTGAAAGAAAAAGAGAGAAAGTGAGAAACCAGCCTCTACCTCAGAGCAAAGCCTGTCCAAGGAAGGGGGGATGACCCTTGTCCTTGGAAAGACCCACAGAGCACTCCTACGCACATACCCACCCTGCTGAGTTGTTTATCTACAAATAACAGGAGAGATCTGCTGCACCAGGTGTTCCTGACTCAGTCAGGCTAGGTGAGGACCCATAGCAACCCCTAGCAACCACCAATCAACATGAGACAGGGCAAATACTTGGGATGTCAAATGACCCCCCAGTTGTTTATGGTGGTTGATAACATTTTAGGAAACCATGTATTTCAGCACATACTCCCCTTGTGGCTTAAACCAATCAGTTCAAATGAATCCCCCTATTATACTCACCAATCACCCTTACCCAACTTGTCCCTGCCAGTGAATGTGATAATCAATGTTAAGAGTTGTTCTTTGATTTTCCTGCAGTGTGTGATGATTTGGTAAGAGATGCTATGATATATGTGAAGTCCCTGCCTTCCCCAAAGAGTGTACAAAAGTGCTGCAAACCCTGGGCTCGGGGCCTCTCAGTATCACCAGTTGCTGTGTATGCGCGGAGGACCGAGCTAGCTCGCAATAAACACCTCTTTGCTGCTTACATCGATCTTGGTCTCTGGTGGTCTTTGGGGGTCCTGAATTTGAGCATAACAAGAGAAATTTCACAAACCACAAAAACCAGTCCACATCTTAGACTGCCTCCTCAAAGTTAAGAGTATAATGCAGCTGGATGCTAGTCATCTCAGCAGCTCAGAAGTGTTGGTAGGAGGAATGGAACCCAGGGGCACTCAATCACTGACCCATATTTCCTGCCCTACTTTTTCTTTTTCTTTTTTTTTTGGGGGGGGTGGGTGGTGTGGGGGGGTGGGTTACCAAGGATTGAACTCAGGGGCCTTGACCATGGAGCCACCTCCCCAGCCCTATTTTTGCATTTTATTAAGACAGGGAGCTGGGCACCTGTAACCCCAGCGACTCTGGAAGCTAAGACAGGAGGATGGCAATTTCAAAGCCAGCCTCAGCAAAAAACGAGGCGCTAAGCAACTCAGTGACACCCTGTCTCTAAGTAAAACACAGAATAGGGCCTGCTGGGCCTGAGTTCAATCCTTGGTTAAATCATTCCCAGAAAGAAAGAAAGAAAGAAAGAAAACAGAGGAAAAGAAAATAGAAACTCACATTCTTGTTAGATTGCTTTCCACCACTCTGCTATGTCCCTGCTTTGATGCTGTATTTATAAACAGTGTGTATTGAAATTGTAAACACCGCCCATTCCTACACTTTGCCCCTCCCCAACCAGAACATCCACTTTCTCCCTCTCTTCCTCCCTCCACCCATTTTCTGAAGGAATTACTCTGGGTTTCCTGGTTCAGGACACTGCTGTTCCCTTCTACATCCACCCCACCCTACCCTATCCCACCCTACATTCCAGCTGGATTGGATAGATGTGCCTGTCACCAATACAAAGAAAAAACAACAAAAAAATCTCCTACTCTCTGGCCTGTTCCCCTGGGACCAAACCCAACCCAACCTGGAAAAATGTGACAGCATATGTGCCATATGTCCCATTCCAGGCGGGGTTGAACAGGGCAGGTTAGGTGTCCAGGAGTAGTGGACTGGGAAGACCTTAGAGGGAGGAGCTTTGGTCTGGTGTGGGCATGAAGGCAGGGCATTGAGTACCTGCAGATTTGTTCTGGGATCCATGGAGGATTGACCTAATTTTATCTGTAGACTTACTTGGCACCTAGAGAATCCAGTCTGTGTTTCAAATTTCTGTTTTTATTTATTTAAACCTGGATTTTCATTTCCCCAAAGAAAAGAGTGGAAGAAAGAGAGGGATCTCATGGGAAGAATCTCTAGGATTCACTTCTTCTATTTTGTATTTTCCTTGAAGGTCCTTTAGAGATCCTCCAGTGTGGGAGGTACAGATGTGTCCTACTGCATGTTTGGCAGCTGTGGAGGAAAAAAAAAATCCTGATGCTTCCAACCTGGTCACATATTGCCGCAGTCTGGCTGGGCACAAATGCCGCAGTCTGGCTGGGCACACAATCACGAGCCACCACACAGCTTGTAGATTCAAACAGCAACTCTTTATTCCCGAACTCACACCAGCCGTCTACAATCACGTTCTGGGGAAATCCACGTTCTCTTCCCAAATCCACATTCTCTGCCCGAATTCACCTCCACTGGGCTTCTATCTCCCAAAATATACTGTCTGAATCCCGTGAGAACTCAAGGGGAACTCAGGCAGCAGGATACGCCCTATTCCCAGCAGGAATAATCTTAAACCTTAAACCTGGAACCTAAACTGGGAACGCCCTAAACACGATTATCTTAAAACCGGGAACACCCTAATCTGCCTTGGTCCTTGAGCAAGGTCACCTACATTCAATGTCACTGCAACATGGGGTACGCTGGCAAGGAAATTGTCATACCTACTTGGCTAATGGCTCCCAGCATCTCCCCCCTTCTGATTAATTAAACAACAAGCAATGTGGCTTAAGGACCGTGCCTGGTAGGTTGTCCAATTCAACATATGGTTCTTACCCGTCATGGGAAAAACTGACCTTTAGGCGTCAGCCTCCTGTCTTAGGTTGATACCACTGCAATTGAATCATACCCGTCACTGACTACCGGTCCAGCATACAGCCATACTTGTGGATAGGTCTATGCACCAGTGGGGGGGGGGGTGAGGTTCTTTGCCTCACCTCTGTTGGCCCCCAAATTTGGCCTTGGTGCCAGTGGGGGAGTGAGGTTAATGTGGCTTATGGACCGTGCCTGGTAGGTTGTCCCAAATGCCGCAGTCTGGCTGGGCACAAATGCCACAGTCTGGCTGGGCACACAATCACGAGCCACCACACAGCTTGTAGATTCAAACAGCAACTCTTTATTCCCAAACTCACACCAGCCGTCTACAATCACGTTCTGGGGAAATCCACGTTCTCTTCCCAAATCCACATTCTCTGCCCAAATTCACCTCCACTGGGCTTCTATCTCCCAAAATATACTGTCTGAATCCCGTGAGAACTCAAGGGGAACTCAGGCAGCAGGATACGCCCTATTCCCAGCAGGAATAATCTTAAACCTTAAACCTGGAACCTAAACTGGGAACGCCCTAAACACGATTATCTTAAAACCGGGAACACCCTAATCTGCCTTGGTCCTTGAGCAAGGTCACCTACATTCAATGTCACTGCAACATGGGGTACGCTGGCAAGGAAATTGTCATACCTACTTGGCTAATGGCTCCCAGCAACATATCATGTGATGCCACATTTTTTTTTAGAAGAAGAAGAAAGGAGAGCCGAATATTCTGGAACAGAACAATAAGAGCAGTCAAAAATCAGATCGGTGGAACAGTGTATTGAGTCTAGCACCCACGGCCCCAGCTACTCACAAGACATGCTGAGGCACGGGAAACACTTGGGCAACCTAGACAGACCTCACTTTTGAATAGGCAAGCAAAAAGAGAGTTTCTCATGGCAAAGAAAGAAAGGAGAGGAAAGCAAGAAATGTGCCCCACCCCATTAAGAAAGAAATAGATACCAAATAAAAGGGAAGCGAATGGAGAAGAGAGGAACCACAGTTAGTTCAAGATGTGTATGGGTTCCATCAGGAAAGTACAAATGGAGCTACCTGGGCAGGTGTGGTGGCATACATCCACAATTCTACCTGTAATCTCAGGGTGAGGTAGGAGGATGGCAAGTTTAATGCCAGCATCAGCGATTTAGGGATACCCTCTCTCAAAATAAATAAAAATGAAGAGGACTGGGGATGTGACCCAGTGGTCAGGCAACCCTGGGAAAGAAATGAAAAGAAAAGAAAGAAGGAAGGAAGGAAGGAAGGAAGGAAGGAAGGAAGGAAGGAAGGAAGGAAGGAAGGAAGGGGGAGAGAGGGAGGAACAGACAGGAAGGAAAAACAGACAGGAAGGAGAGAGAGAGAGAGAGAGAGAGAGAGAGAGAGAGAGAGAGAGAGACATATAAACATATAATCAGTCCCACACTACATAGTTCCCCACCATAAGCGACGATGCGGAGTGGGAGATAAGAGTAGATTAAAAAAAAAACAAAAAAACACCTAAGCAAAAGTGAAGGGAGGGAGGGAGAGAGAGAGAAAAAAGGAGAGAAAGAGGAGAGGGAGAGAGGAGAGAGACAAGGAGACAGAGGAGATGAGTCCAGGGGAGAAGGGTAAGGAAGTATCTCCATAAGATATGAGAAAGGGAGGGAGGGGGGGAGGGAGGAAGGAAGGAAGGAAGGGGATACAGAAGTAGTTAAAAAAGGAAAAAAAAAACAACAAACACACAAAAGAAATACCCAGGAACGCCCCCTGTGGCTTTGAGGTTCCATCCCAAGTACTGCCCACCCTAAAAAGAAAGGTCCAGAGGCAGGAAAGTAATGATTTAATGTATCTGATTAAAAATGAATAAAAGGAAAGACAGTGGAAGGGATCCAAAATAATTATCCTATGTAAAAATAAGAATGGGAAATACTTGTACAATCATTCTAAATCAAGCTATAACTAAAAAGTACCTTTAAAAATGAGTATGAAAAGACCTGGGAGAGGAGGGAAGGAAGAGAGAAAGAAAAAAAGATAGGAGGAGGAGAAGAAGACAGACAGATGGAAAAGGAGAAGAAAAAGGAAGTTCAAGCCGGGACAATTGGTGGACCTCTCTCCCAGGAGGAAAAATGTGCCCCAGAGCCTGGAGGGAAGAGGGGCACCTGCTCTGGCCAGGGCCCCTCTCTTCTTCCAGCCTCATTGGCGGGGAAGGTGAGGGCCAAGACATGGAGAACCCAGCTGCTCTCCTCCCCTCCCCAGACTTGGTCCCAGCCTGGGAATCTGCCAGGCCCCTCCGGGTGGGGACAGGGGTGCACCCCTCAAACACCAGCCAGGGGGACCAAGGGCAGTGTGTAAAGACAGTTGGAAGCGCTGGCAATGAGCACAGGCGGCAAAAGAGAGACAAAGTCAGACAGACAGACAGACACACACACACCCTTGTGTGGAGGGATAACTTTCAATAGATAACAGTGAGAGAGGTGCTCTGCTACCTACTAAATCCCTACACAGAAGCAGGTTTAGAGCCAGGTTCCCCACAAGCTTGCAAAGAATGACGCTGGCGAGAGCAGCCGCATCCTGTTTCCAAGGAGGAAGGGCTCTCTGCAGCACCCTACACAGGTCCCCCATTATCAAGCATTCCCGGGTGCCTTCTTCCAGGCTACCAGCCCCACTCTGGCAGGGCAGGCAGGCTGTGGTGGCCACAGGAGCCGCAGGGGTGGGGGCGCACAAGTCAGTGGCCTGCAGGCAGCAGGAGCAGGGAAAGGAGACCAATGGTGACCAGGACACAGAGCGGTGCTTTCTCTAACATGCACTTCTCCCAGCAAGTGGCGCCCGAGGCCAGCCGTGGAGAAAATCCTCAGAGGAATGACCTTCTGGGAGGGTAAGTGCAACTCCCAGGCGATTGTGTTCTGCAAGTCACATCAATTCTTGCAGCTAGCTGCATGTTTTGTGGATGCAGGAGCCAAGTGATCCACCACAGAATCGTTCTTTGTGTGTGGGAAGAGGCCGAAGGTCCCCACCACATCCCTTCCTGGCATGGCACTGGATCTTCCTCCTCTTGAGCGGGGAGGGAGAGCTTGTTTCCTGGATGGCCAGCAGACAAGGCATACAGAACAGAACCCAGTGGTGATGGGAAGGTTTCACGACTGTGCACGCCCGGCACCACAATCCAGCGGCCTGGAATGGCTCCACAGGCTCCCGGGTGTTCCCACCTCCCCATGGCGCGAAGCGGAACAAGCGACTTGAACTGAAGGGATTGTCAGGAATCTAGTGGAGTTGAGGTCAGCCCGGGCCCTTCCCCTGCAGTACTACCCGTTCGCTACAGGAAGACCCAGGCACAGTGGGCAGTGCGTCTGGCGGCCAGCGAGGTTCCACGTGGAACACCCGACAACCCTAACTGTGCCACGGGGATGGGGGCCTGTACCACCACCACCGAGTCACACCACACCCCCATCTCCCACTGACCCCCTCACGTATGCCACTGGACCCGGGGTTTGCACCCAGACTCTATGGCATGGGGAGGGCACCATAGCCGGGACAGCAAAGCCAGAGACAGCAGGAATGGATTGCCCCACACTAGGAGACAAGCTGGAACTGCCTGGCGGCTGTGGCTCCAGACTGGAACTGGCCGCGAGCCACTCACAGTGGGTGAATGGCAACAGGTCTGCTACCTCGGCGTGTGATTAAGACATGACGGCCATCAGGGGTTTCTGGGTCAAGGTTTGTGTACTGTTGAAGGGCCTTGGTTAGTCTATCCAAGAATTCTGAAGGTGTTTCTTCCTTCCTTTGAATGACCTCCTGCACCTTTTGAAAATTAACAGTGTTGCAGGTGGCCTTTTTCAGGCCCACCAAGAGGCAGGATGTAAAAAGGTCACGAGACTGTAAGCCTCCAGGGGTGTTGTAATCCCATAGGGGATCCTGCTCTGGGACAGCATGAGGGCCCGTGGGGTGGTTGGGATTGGTCCTATGATTTTCATCAGCATGGGCTTGGGCTAGCTCCCAGACCCATTGCCTTTCCTCGGGGAGAAGTGTATTGGCCAAGAGCATGTAGATGTCATGATGAGTGAGGCTATATGCTTGCAGGACCCATTGAAATTCCCGAATGTAAGTGGTGGGGTCAGTGGTGAATGAGCCTAACTTCCTCTCTAGCTGAGTAATGTCTGACATGGAGAAGGGCACGTGGACTCTGATGACACCCTCAGACCAGCTACCTCACGAAGGGGTGCGATTGTCTTGGGGGTGGGAAGGAGTCCCTTAGACCTGGTAACAGGAGGACTGAAAGAGGCAGGCAGCAGACAGGAAGGAGAGGGAGGGAAAGGGAGTGTCTCTGCAGAGGAGGAGGTGGAGCAGGCAGAAGAGGGCGGAGGGGAGGGGGATGAAACGGAAGGCTGAGGATCCGTGGAATCAGGCAGAGGAAGAGGAGGGTATAGCGGGAGAGAAGGGGCGGATGGGTCTGGGGGATAAGGTGGGGGTTCATCTGCTGGGTCGAATGAGGAAGAATCTGCAAAGTCAGGAGTAGAAGTAGGGGAAGAGAGGGGTTTGCAAGCAAGGAGGACCTGAGAGGGAGAGCAGGAGGAGCAGAGAGCAGGGTGCTGTGCGAGAAGGCTAAAACCTTCAACGCAGGGAATCTCCCTCCACTTTTCAGATGCCTGCAATAGTTAAAAAGGTCCCGGAAGAGGTTTGGATCTAAGGAGCCTCCTGGAGGCCAATGATTGCCATTATCCAGTGGATATGTAGGCCAATCTTGGGTACAGAATTTGATTAGAAGTTTGGGCTTGATGTCTGGTGTGAGGGAGAGTGTGGCCAGATTTTTTATTAAACATTTGAGAGGTGAGGGTTCAGGTACAGACGAAGAGGTGCCAATAGTCACAGGGAAAGATGGAAGAGAGAGAAAGAGAGAGAGAGAGAATAAGAGTAAACGAGAGAGACAAAGAGAAAACCTGGGCTGGAACGGCTTCCTGGAAGCTCAGGGCGAACGGGGGTCAAGTGGGCGTCCCCAAAATGACAAGCCATCACGAGGAATTACAGAGGGCACTACCCGGTCGTCACCAGTGAAGTGCGATCTGTGAGACCCAATGGGGTCGGAGCCACGGGCAACCTGATGTCAGGAAAGTTTTTGACCGCAGCGGAAGAAGTCAGTAATGAAAACAGAACTCCGGCTCTGGCAGAACGCAGTTCCAGGCCGGGAGTTCAGTTTCCCCGAGCAGAAAAGCAGCTTCAGCCAGACACAGCAGCCCCGCAGGAAACAGCAGCTCTATCCGACAGCGGCAGCGGAGGAGGAAAAAAACCACAGAGCCACTCGTGTAAACTCAGAAGCCTCACACCCCAAAGGGAAACGGATAGCCAGAGGGTCCACTGCGGCCGGTAAAGGTCTTAGTGGGGTAGATTCCCTCCTCCCTACCGGGCGTCTCGAGTGTGCCGAACGATCACAGTCACAAAACTAGCGTAAGCCCGAAGGGAGTTGGCGAGCCGGGGTTAGGGGAAACTTACCTAAGCCAGATCAGTGGTGAGTGCAGGGAGCTGGCGTCTGAAAAGAGCGGACCAGGGTGGAGTGTCTCGGCAGAGCGGGGGACAGGGCTCTTGTTGGAAAGAGCTCACCCGTATCCTCACACAGGGCACCAGAATGAAAGAATTCCCCACGCAAAGACACTTCGCCGGGAGAATTCCAATTTTATTGCAAAAAGCTGTGTGCTTATATAGAACTAAGGGGGAGATGGCAGGGCTTAGATAAATGGCAGGCAACCCATTTATTGGCAAGTTCTTCCAGATATCAGCTCCGGATCCCAGAAATTAGTTCTCATTGGAGCTAAGGTTCCCCGCCAGTGATATTTGAAATTGGCGCCGGTGGGAGAGTTCACACGAGCGGGAACTTTTCATGCCACTGCAGAAAAGAAGAAGGTAGGAAGAAGAGGTCCTTAGGCTCCATGTTGGGGTTTTTTCTCTGGGGTATGGCTGCCATTTATACTTTTCCCAACAAGGATCAAACCCAGGGCCTCACATGTGCTAGGTGAGTGCTTTATGCAAAGGCTTCTCCAGGAGGTTAGCCTGTAGAAACATTCCAAATAAGTCTTTGTCCCAGAATGGTAGGGAAAATGGAAGTGAGGGTGGACCCAAATGGAAGTTATAGGAATGTTTAAACTCAAGGGCTAAAAAAGACACAGCCAATTAGAAGGTTATGGGCTGAACCTATACCTTTGGTACTTTTCCAATATTTGTTTGCCACAGATTGTAACCAGCAGTCTTGGTGCTAGGCTAGTATATCTAAGTGGAAACCTGCTGTCAGGTCTCCTTTAACCTTTTCAGAGTTGCCTTTACTTCTCACTCAAATAAATCTTACTGCTTTCACTACCTCCTGCCATGGTTATCCATGGATTTCATTGTTCAAATTTATGAGACAAAAACTCAGAAAGACATTGGTGGTGAGCTGCTGGGGTCTGCCAATAAGAGCTGCAATGCTATTAACTTAAAGGAATCCCTGTATCTATCACAACCCTGTTCTCAAACTAGTCTATAAAGAGGAAAAAAAAAAAAAAGTAGACGAGCCCATCACTCAGCCTCTCAGAACAAATATTTCTCCTGCACAGAATACACAGAAGCTCAGCCTATCCCTGCCACAATTACCTTAACAGCGTTGTACCATGGGCAGGAACTTTGGAACCAGACTTCTGAAGAACCCCAGTGGCAAGGTGATGCTTCATGGCTCACAGGAAGCTGGGGGAGGGAGAGTGGCTGGGGGGGGCGGCGAGTGTCAGTGGAGAAGCAGAGATGGAGTACAACCCAACTGATGGTGGCTTAGTGACCACCACCCCTATGCTTTCCCAAAATTGCCTGATAGGAAAATAGCTGCAACACTGTACCAACACTGTATAAGCCACGTTTCCCAGCGCTCCTTGCTGTGGGAAGTTGCAGCTTTCACTCCTCAGGCTCCAGTGGGTCTGGGGAACATAGTTTTAGCATGCCCTACCCAACACAGGTGTGCTTGTCCAGAAGCGTCTGGGGACAGTGACAAAGCTCAACCTCAACATGGCCTACAGGCAAAGGGTCACAGACAGCAGGGTGGCCTGGAGTTTAATGTACTTTCTCGCTCCTGTCCAGAAAGAAGTCTTCGGCACAAACTCGGCTACCGTACAGCATGACTCTCGCTTTGGAGTCCAGCACAACCTCTCTGTCCACGTTGGAGTAAGAGCGCCTACGACCGCTCACGCAGCTCACCAGTGCTGGTTACAGAAGGCATCATCACTACGTGCCAGGCACCGCAATGACCAGTGCTAGCCACGCCCCTGATGACGCCACCTGCGCGCGCTGAGGTCCCAGCTCACCGCGCCTGCATCCGCACATCCTGGCTTCCCTCACTGTGCTTGGGTCAGTGCTTCCTGGCTTCCCGGGAGGTGGTGGTGGGTACTCTCCGCTCCTCGGGGGCAAGGCGTAGGTGAGCCTGCTTGGCCAAGGGCAGCAGAAACGTGTTTTTGTCTTGTACCAGGAGCGTCGGGGTAAAAACCCAGCTGATCTCTGGATATCCAAGAATCGGAGGGTGGCCCGGAGGCCTCCACTGTCCTTTTCTCTGTCCCTGGTGGCTACTAGGTTTTGTAAAATAGAGAAAGCATGAGTGGGTGGAGGAAATTAGCCACCCTGGTGGAGGAAGCTCACAGTAAAAGGAATGTACTATTTTTAAGTGGCTAATGTAATAATGGGAATCGCTTGGTTTCGCTTCCTAGCTGGCAGTCATCACAGTCTTTGTTCAGGGCAAGTTCCATTGACATGAAAATGCCCGCCACTGAGGACTTATTGCCCTGTCAAACTCCCTCGTGAAGGTTTGGCATTCTAAAATGACCAATGTGGATGAAGTGGTCAGTATTCTAATTTGACTTTGTAAAGTAAACAATGGGGGAAATTGGACACAGTTTTTATCATGTGTTATAAAGATAATCAGTGGGAACAAATGGTGTAAGGTCTTCAATCAGGTCCATATAGGTAAGCGAATGCCTCAGAGCCCAGCTTGTAAGATTCATTTGCAGACGTGGGGGTCTTGAGCTTCTCTCTCTTGCTCGGCCCATTCCAGTCTACCCTACAGAACGTTTTTTTTTTTTTTTCACCTTCACCTCCAATAATTCTATACTTTGGGTCTGGAGCTATAGCTCAGTAGAGCACTTGCCTAGCACCTGTGATGCACTGGGTTCGATTTCTCAACACTGCATATAAATAAATATCCATTGACATATTTAAAAAGCAATTCCATACTTTGCCTGTTATTTCTGTGTTTTTTGCTCATCAAGGACTTGGACCCCAAGTTGTGCCCCAACTATAAGGGTATCTGAGCACTGTGTTTAGAATATGCATCTTGTTGTAAACTGTGGGCCAAAAGGCGGAGGCAAGAACCAAAATTTAAAGGCAAAAATAATGAGGATTACATCTGCTATTTTAAAATAGTAAACCTTGGCCACCATGGTTAAAAACAAGAGTGACATCAATCTGAGGTTGCCATACAATTGTTGGTCAGATCCTCATAGAAGCATTTTTTGCATAAAGTTGTGATGGTCTCTGTGCAAGTTGTGATTATGGCAGTGTATTTTTTGATGGTTACTAACAAGTAACTATTGCCCCCTCTTCATCAGTATTCAGTTATAGCCAGTCTGAACTACAAGTCAGGGATGAGGAGGCAGGAATTAGGGGCTATGGTCCTCCCTCAGATTCATGGCCATCTTAACAGACTGCAGATGTAGGAAGAGAGGTATACCACTGAGGCTGGTTTAAAAATACTTTTGTTTTTGCTGTATTAAAAATCCCACCAACTGGCCACTGCACTGTTGCCAGCCCTAGTACTGAGCCCTGCTTTCCACCCCTTCACCTGGCATGCACAGGCAGTTGGGCTTGACACTGGCACCTGCTCAAGGTGGCAGCTGCAGCAGCACTGGACAGGTAGGAAGCACCTGAACCTGGTATCTGTGACTAAGCTCTAGTGTTGTGTATTCTGGGAAGGAATATAAGAACAATACCAATAAGCAGAATCAGTAGAAAGCCATGGGAAACTAAGTTGAAAGCATTTCTGCCAAGCTGGCTGCCGTATGTCAGCTTGCCCAATTCCTGACATTTACCCATTGTCTTCTTATTTTTGCTATTCCTACTCTCCTTCAGAGAGAAATGGGTGCAAACCTCCCCAACATTACCTGTCTCAGACCCCAGGTGTTCCAGCTTCTCAGTGCTTTAAAGCATTTATGCCTCTCAGTATCTATTTTATTCAGCAAAGGGCAGTGGTTCTGCATTTTATGCTTTTCTTTACAACTGGCGCCTGTCCCCTGAGGTTCCTAAATGTGGTTAACCATCCCTGGCTTTCTAAACCCTCTGGGTGGGGGGGAGGTGTCGCAGCTCTGGCTATCACTGGTTTTTGGCAGGAAGGTTCTAGAATCCACACTTAACCCTGTGCTCTCTCTGTTGGATGTTTGCTCAACTCTTAGCATCCAGGCTCTGCTGTCCCCATCAGTTCTCTGTGGAGTCTGGATGGCTGTCTGCAGTCAGGATGGCATGAGACTGCTTAGTTAGCATGTGGAGGAAGAACACCAGGAAAGACGGGAAGAGCTAGTGGGTTTCAAGAGATGTCATTTGTCCTCCAGCCTTCTCTCCAGTATTTTCTACATCTCAACCTCAAATTTCAGGTCTTCCTCCGGGTACTTTTTCTTGCCCTCAGCTCAGTGGAGAGGTACCAAGGAGTGTTTAGGTCAAGATTTCTGCAGTAACTTCACAGGTACATCCCTCTTCCTCCATCCCTGTCTACACACAGCTCAAGGAAACTTTCACCCAGTCACTGTGACCTCAGACCTCAGGCAGGCTGCAGGGAAAAAAATGCTTATTAGTATTAGAGTAGATATGTCACATGTGCTGAAGCTGCTGCACAGAAATGAGGTCACCTTTTTCCTGATGTCACTCCTACTTTTTGTGAGGGTCCAGCTCCCCCAGCTGTCTTGCACAGTAGCATGAGAAAAGCTGAGAGCCTGAGTCCTGACTACCCTGCTCCAACTCTTCCACCAGCGAGTTGAGGTAAAGATTGGTAGTGGGTAAAATTTTACATTCAAAAATCCTTTTTGCCGCAGTCTGGCTGGGCACAAATCACGAGCCACTGAAGCAGGAACAAACTTTATTTCTGAACTCCACCAGCACACTCCACCACGCTCCCCGGGAATTCCACCGAACGCCACAGGCTCCTTCAGGAACCAGCAGCCGGAAATATCCCTCCTTCGGCACTTCCCCAACCAATGGGAACTCTCCGGGAATCCCCGAGAGAACTCAACTGGAACTCAAGGGGAACTCTGCCAGAACTCGCTGGTGTCACCTCTCAACCACTACTTCTGGCAAAAATGCCATGCGTCATCCCCACTCGGCTGTGGCCCTCAACACTTTTTCATGTATATGCTTCAAAATTTTTCTTAGTTTTTATTTTTCAGTCATGGGGATTGAACTCAGGGTCACATAACCACTGAGCTGTACACCCCAAGACTTTTTTTTGAGATGGTATAACTAAGTTATCCAAGCTGACCTCAAAGTTGAGATCCTCCTCAGCTTCCCAAGTCACTGGTACTATAGGCATGCACACCATACCCGGCTAGTGTTTTTAAAATATTTTAATTTTGATTTCTAGGAATTTTATTTGGGAGAATCCATCATTACCAGTTCTTGTATGTGATGGAAATCTGTATTAACAGAGGAATATCCCTATCACTCACTCTATACCATGTCTAATTCATCCTTCTTCCTACACTTCTTATTTGGAGAGGGTGTTCAAAGGACCCTGCCTAGGCCCACTGCCCTTGGCCCTAGTCACATCTCACATTTGCCAGTCCTCTAGTACTCATAACACTCTTCCTGGCCATTATCTGGGGCCTACAGATAATGGGTTCATGGGCCGGCTTCATGGGCACCACATCCAGTACATCCACCTATGTCAGAATCTCCTTTCCTCACCATGCCAGCACATCCAGTATGCCCATCAGCATTATTCTGATTTTCACTATGGGGAACCCACCTGTTGAGGTATATGTGGACGGCAAGGAGCCATTGCCTTCAGACACCAATCTCCACCCAATCCATGTGAGATAATATTGCACCATCACCAGCAGTCCATATGCCAGCACGGACCAGCAGCAAACCCAGGGCACCTTTGTTTCCATTTCTCCATCACACGGCACCATCAGGATGGAGCCCCATAAATCCACAGGGCTCATTTTTTTTGAGTGGGGGGCATGGGTTACCAGGGATTGAACCTACCCAGTGAGCCATATCCCCAGTCTTATTTTGTATTTTATTTAGAGACAGGGTCTTACTGAGTGGCTTAGCACCTCAGTTTTGCTGAGGCTGACTTTGAACTTGCAGTCCTCCAGCCTCAGCCTCCCAAGCCTCTGAGCTTACAGGTGTGTGTCATTGCACCTGGTCACAGGGCTCATCTTTTATGGAAGAGCACTCCTGATTTAATTTTGCCTGGGTGCCCTGGGCTCCATTTACCTAGATCTTGCGGGGTGATCTTTAGCTACCATAAACCTTGAAATAGGTCCAAGTAGATGCTGAACTGCCTTCCGCCTGACTGCTTTTAGCTTTCTTCTCCTTAATTTTACACACATATGAAAGACCAATCTAGAAACAGAAAACATCCCCCACTCCCCAAAAAAAAATCCACAAACACAAAGAAAACCAAAATAAACCCAAATCTTACTTTATTTTTACTCTTTTATTGAAAAAAAAGGCAAACATTTAAGCATACCTGATATGGTTAATGAAAATATTTTGTTACTCAAAATGCACTATTGGTTAAAGGTATGAGAAGCCATTTTATGTATATTCAAGTATATTATTTAATTAAAGTAACAGCATAATTTAGAATTGATATTTGTTTTTTTTTTCTTTAAAATCAGTCATTATACTAGGTATTCCAAGATTTTTCCTTAAATCAATATCCTATTTTTATGCATATAACAGTTTCCCAGTTAGAAGTCTATGTGCTAAATTTGAACAACAAAAAAAATTCCTCGGTATACATTATATAATATAGACACAGGCTATAAAAAATATTGACATTAGTTATATTCTCATAATGCAATTTAGCTCTTTTAGTAATGACTATGCAAATAATCATCCCATAGGAAAACTATTTTACATCTACTACAATTACCTACTAACACAGAAGTAATTATTATTATTTTCTGCTTATTGAACTTCAATAATAACTCTTTTTTTAAAGAGAGAGAGAGGAAAGAGAGACAGACAGAATTTTTTAATAATATTTATTTATTTATTTATTTATTTATTTATTTTAGTTTTCGATGGACACAACATCTTTATTTTTTATGTGGTGCTGAGGATCGAACCCAGCACCCCGCGCATGCCAGGTGAGCACGCTACCGCTTGAGCCACATCCCCAGCCCTTCAATAATAACTCTTGAGGTGCTAAAATAGTTCAAAGCCATTGGCAAGACTCATCTGGCAACTATAATTACCAACATTAAGGAGGGCAGTTTCAGATGAACATGAAGCAAGAAATTATCCCCAGAAGTTTTGTAAGTTCCAAACTTTAAATGGGGAAGCACTGATGTCTGGTGATAGGTCCTCTTAAAGCCTCCACCATGCAACTTTTCACCTGGGCAAGGTCAGCAGGTCTAACATGCTCAGCAACAATAGAAAGAAAAAACACCATGATCCCAACAAGATTAGTTTTGCCTCTGAACAACGTCTCCTTTCAACCAAGGTCATGGGGGATGGTGGTGGGGTGGTTGTATTCCAGGAAGTTCAAAATTTCTATTTCACTGTGATTCAATTTGAGTTTTTGAAAATGGCTCTGCCATCTTGAAAGAGACTCAAGAGCTCTAGTGGTCCATTGGTCATCTCTGCCAAAGTTCTTCACCAAGTTTCCATCCAACTTCATCTTTTCTACCAGTGCATGGATAAGGAAGGCCACAGGGCAGACAAGAGGGCAACTTACATCATTAGATAAGTGCTAAGGCCACCCATCACTGCTTTATGGGTTAGTGGTCCATGACTGGGCCTCACCAAGCCCTGGTTACATGGGAGGCTAAGATACTAACTTGCCTATTTTCTATTTTTCTCTCACACCAGACAGCAAATCCATCTGAGAAAGTTTTAGCTGCCTGTGAAACTCAGTAAAAGTAAAAGCTCGGTAGAAGTAAAAACTCAGTAGAAGTAAAAGCTCACTATGGGTGAATCAGCCCTGTGGTCTCCTGGCCAGAAAGAGAATCCACCCCCTAGGTTTTTGTCTCAATTCACCCAAAAATCTTGAAATTCAGAACTGATGTTAGCTGACTTATGTTCAGGGGAATCCCCGTCCAGGGTGACCCTAGAGATGGCTTCTTGCAGGATCAGCAGGCCTTCTGGTTGAAGATGGCCCATCTATTGACTTCTTTATCCAGAACCTCCTCTTGGGAGCCAACTCCACTCTGGCTCAAAGGGAGTGCTGGTTGCTTCTTGTTTCATCCAGTTATCCATGTCCAGAACTGGTACTTGTGTAGTCCAGGGTTGGCTAAGCCCTAGCTCTCCAGAGGTCATGTGTATCAGGGGTATTTCTACCTTGTTTGAAGATGCCAGAGTACTCTTTGCCTTCACCCCTCTGGAATGATTTCAAAATACCTAGTGCTGGCCATCACCTGCTTGGACCTGGAGTGTGGTATCCGCTGATAGTGGCAGAGGGTGGCAAGGGCATGGCTCCCATCCTTGTCCTCTCGTTGATGAAAATATTTAAATACACTTTCTCTCTCTCTCTCTCTCTCTCTCTCTCTCTCTCTCTCTCTCTCTCTCTCACACACACACACACACACACAAGTGTGGTATATGTAGAATATGCATCTTAAGGAAAGAAAATTTCCAGTCCCTAAATTTTAAAAATGTGGACTTTATGAGAAACTCCACTTATGAAAGAATGAAAAGAAACATCAAATTAAAATGTTGGGGGGAAAAGCAGTAAAGTAAATGTGGTAGAAAAAGTGAAAAAGAAAAAGAAGAAAATCAGTTATAAAGATTTAAAAGCTATAAAGCTTATTTTATACAAGAGAAATAATGAAAAAGTATCTGAGGAAATTATTAAAACACTGAGAAAAAATTTGGAGTTGAATAAAGAATGATACACTTCCCATATTGAGTAGCATTATTTGCCAAGAAGATGTGAATTTTTCCAAGTTTTAAAACCTTTGGAGCGGGGCTGGGGATGTGGCTCAAGTGGTACCATGCTTGCCTGGCATGCCCAGGCGCTGGGTTCGATCCTCAGCACCACATAAAAATAAAATAAAGATATTGTATCCACTGAAAACTAAAAAATAAATATTAAAATAATATCTCTCTCTCTCTCTTTAAAAAAAACCTTTGGAGCAAAGTTGAGTCATATTTTATAGACAGAAACAGGCCTAATTTCATGAAAATCTAAGAGTAGAAAGGCATTGCAAACAGTTCTGGAAAGCAATGATTTTAAATGGTGGTATTTCAGTTAGACTTTACTGCATAACAAAACACTCCAAAGTTGACTGGCTTAACCCACAGTAACAATGTGTTGCCTCTCATCAAACTGAAGGTCCCTTGGGAAGCTCTTATGGTTCCAAGGAGCATCTTTTTTGCAGAAGTAGTATGTTTAGTCATGGGTGGTGAAGAAATTGGTGGGCTACACCAGGCCAGATTTGGCCCACTATTTTGGCGTAAGGATCCCAATCTTGGAATTGTGATGTGGGAATGGTGATAAGAAAGAGTGTGTGAGATGTTAGCACACAGGGAACTTCAGTTGGAACTCACTGTTGGGGTACAGGCAGAGGCAGCCATAGATGGAAAAAAGTCAGATGCCCTGTGAAAAATCAGATGACCAGAAAGGCCCACATCTCCTTCCTGTGGTCTTCCCCCAAAGTCTTCATTGCTAAGAGTAGAAGAGAACATTTTGAACTCAAGCTCCATGATCATAGAACAAGGCAGTGCACAATGGATTTGAAGCTGAGAGACAAAATGTCATTAACTACCACAATCCTCCTCCTTTGGCTACTCAACATCCATGTTCTTCTCTTGCTCATGTTTGAAATTCTGTACAACAAAGCAACTCTTTTTCCTTCTAGCAAGATACAGTTACAGTTCAGACATGTGAAGAAGTCCCCACAGTGAGATGCACAATCCCAGGGTCACTGCTATGCATTATGGGCTATTTGAATGACTCATCAAATTCAGTTACAGTTCCATCAATGGTACAAAGGACTAAGTTGTAAGTTCCACCTTAAAACACCCTACAAGGAAATAGAAAGTGAGAAGAAGGAAGTAGCATACACAGACACATAATATTTATTAAAGAAAGGGAAAATAAGAAATGCTAGTATTTTTTTGCAAACTCAAGAAAAACTGCACTTACATATCCCCAGCCTTCTTGCACAAATGACAGCTTGATGAGAACACTGTTCTGCATCATCTTGTTTATCCATTAATAACCATTCCACTATATACTTGATGACTATGAGATCCAAATCCACCCTCTTCCTCTTGTTCTGAGATGATGCAGTTGACATGCCTCACGTCCAACTGGTGTGAAGTAAAGTTGGTCACTAGGTGGCATTGGTGGGTTAATAGCCAAGGAAGAGTTTCTTTTTCACTGCACAAGTGTCTCAGCTAGCTCATACCTGGGTATTATGGATTTTTCTTCTGCCAGTCCCAGTCAGGTATTTCCTGCCCAGGATATCTGGCCCACTGCATCCTAGCTGGGGTTTTTCTGCTGGCCAGGAAGAGCCCATGACTCTCTACCTGCCAGCTGCCACTTGTAGATACAGACCAGCTCTGGCCTAGGCAACTGAGCCAATGTGCCATCCAAGGAGTAGCAAGCGCACCTTCTCCAATGAGGCACAGAACTGGTGCCATGAGTCGCCGCAGAAGATATATCTAGAGTGGTGAAATGGGTAGAATGATTAAATGGAGTGCTCTGACTCCAGGCAGTACTGTGTTCCTTGCTGATGGGACACGGGCTGTTGGCAATCCATGGCATACAGTGGCGTTACAGTGAATCAACCTGTCTTCTGTAGTTGATTGTGATAAAGTGTCAGTGGCAGCAAAGGAGTTTGGAACCAAGAAGTCCCTGAATCAGAAGGCTATGGCAGTCCTGAGGATCATAGGACTGGGTGTGCCATGGATTCTCCTGAGATCATTCGAATATTCACGAGACAGCAGGACATGCTTCAACTCCCAGCCCTATCTCTGTAAGGTAGACAGAACTGGGAGTTGAAGTTTGGCAGTCCTAGGCAAGGCTTTAAGTTTTTAACATACAGGACTGATATTGCTAAGATCAAGATAAAAAATTAATGTTCTAGATATCTGGATTTATAACGACAAATTTATTTTTTTATTTTATCATTATGTTTTTAATACCAGGGATTTTCTTTTTACAAACTCAAGAAAAATCTGCACATATGTATCCCTAGCCCCTCTGGGGGCACTCAACCACTGACCTATCTCCCCAGCCCTATTTTCTATTTTATTTAGAGACAAGTTCTCACCAATTAGTGAGAACTTAGTGCCTCACTTTTGCTGAAGCTGGCTTTGAACTTGCAATTCTCTTGCCTCAGCCTCCAAAGCCATTGAGATTAAAGGTGTGGGCCATCATGCTCGGCTCAGTCAAATTTTTTCCTACCAAACAGTTCTTCCACATCTAGGAGCTGTAATTTTACACATCATTCTTAGCACAGGCTCAGGTTTATGACTATAATATGATTGATTGCAAATCTCGTGGTCAATGGACATTGTCAATCACACCTTGACTTGGGTGGCCTAGAAGTCTCACCAATGAAAGCCAGGGGTTCCAGGAATCAGCATCTACCCAGGAGCACCTGATGTCTAAAATCTTATAATTGAGGCATGGGACCCAATATTTAGGGTCTAAAAACTGCTACAACTAGCCAAAGAATGTCTCTTTTACCTGGAACTGGGACTCCCCTGAAGCAAGGTGGAATACCCATGTTTGGGCTGGTGAAGGCTCACAAACAGGGAGCATCTTCTGGGGATCAGGAAGGCCAAAACAGGCCAAGGCCTTCCATAAATACAAGGCTTGGTGACAAAGCTCTTCTCTACTGCATGTGTGAGAGTCAGCCCTAAGTTGACTAGGGTCTGACCCCTCTCACTGGGAGGTAGAGTTTGTGGCCTGATTCAGGTCAAAGTCATGTGAAGAGTATTGAGAATGGAGCCAGAGCCTGGGCTCCAACCCCAGTTCCCACACCAGTCTGTTGAGCAACCTTGAGCAAGTTGCTCAACCTCTTTGAGCTTTGCCTTCTTTAAGATGAAAAGAGGAATGTTGTTTACTTTACAGGGTCATGTAGACTCCAAAAAGTGCCTAGACCCATGGCTGGAACACCTTGAGTGCAGTGGAACGTGCCTTTGCTTCTCTTCATTGCTGTGACCATGGAGTGATGTTAAGAAATCAGGAGATGACTGCCCTGGGAGGTCCCAGTACCCCTCACATGGCCACATGGGGAAGGTATAGTGTTGGTTAGAAGCAGACGGATGGGAACAGTGGTAAGAGCATTTATTTGGTTTCTTCAGGAAAAAAAAAAAACTAGTGAGGCAGAGTAAGCAGGCCTAGGATGGGCCATTTGAATGGCTTCAGACTCTGGGTTACATGGTCATCCCTGGTTGAGTAATCTTGTCCCTGGGGTGCTTAAGGCAGGGGATTTGGCTCCAATGTGGGAATACAGTAAGGGTATTGGCATGTGGACAATGGAATGGCTGGATCACATTTAAAGAGCACACCCCAGGAGAAAGAATTCTGATGGCAGAAGGGAGGGTGGGTGACAAGAGTGGAGTTGGGCCAAGGCCTGATGACTGAGGCATGTTACCAGGCTGTCTAATCAAGGAACATCAGGCACATGTATGTAAGTGGGTGTTAGATCAGTCAAGTCCATGTTAGCCAGAAACATGGTCAGTATGAGGACACAGCTCAAGTGTCACCATTTCTTCCTATGCCTTCTTCAGTGACAGCCTCCTCAACCGATGTCTTCCTCACTACTGTCCTCTTCATTCCCTCCATGGCATTCCATTCCTATCCACCTATGCTCAGCAGCTCTTGTGGCTCCTGACCACCTTGATCCACCTCCTTATGGTGGACACAAGCTTGCGTGACCTGGGCCTCATGACCTCCCTTGTCTCCTTTCCTGTCAGTAACCAGCCCTCTCAACCACTCCAGCTCCACGCCTGCAGTCCTGATTTCCCTCCACCATAAGAGATCTTCAAAGCACTTGTTTCTCCTTCCACCTGTGCCATGTTCCTTGTGTGTCTGTTCTCCACACTGCTAGTTCCAAGAAACAGAAAGCCTATTTTATTTTATTTCATTTATTCCTTTCTGGGTGCTGCAGTCTTGGCCATTGCCAGGCATACAGTCATGGCTCAATGAACAGCAAATGAAAACAAAACAAAAAAAAAAAAAAAAACTGTCACCCTTTGAGAAGTCTGTGGCCTATGATATTCACCTACCCAGTGAATCAGGCAGTGGTGTCCACTGTCATGGATGGGCAGCCTAATTGGGGTGACCTAAAAAAATTAGGTAAAATGTAGGAGCTGGGGCTGTAGCTCAGTGGTAAAGTGCTTGCCTCGCATGTGAGAGGCACTGAGTTCATTCCTCAGTACCACATGAAAATAAATAAAGATACTGTGTGCTCATCTAAAATAAATAAATATTTTTAAAAATAGGTAAAATGTAAATTAAGTCAGGTGATGATATGTGCCATGGAGAAAGGCAAGGTCAAAAAATGACTTTCAGGAGGCTTCTGGAGGTGTTTAGAGAACGAGCTACACATGTTGTTTATGTGTTAAGCTGAGACAACAGGGAATTGAAAGGCTCTGAAGCTGTGGTGCGCTGAAGGTTTGGCAAGAGGAGTTTTCAGTCTGGATTCTTAGCTTCCCCTAAGTGTGGATTTTGTTTCTTTGCTTTTAATGGTTTATGTCACCTAGCAAATTCACCTGAGACCAAGTTCAATTCATCATATCCTACTTGAGAGATTAGAAATGGAAACAGAGGTGCATTAAACTCCTATACAGTCCTATAAGACTTATAGTGTCCTATACAGTCCTATAAGAAGGATCCAATTACACATGTCACAGAGGCCATACAAGCAGGTCTCTAGGGATAAATACGATCTGTGTCGCAGCTTAGGACAGAAGAGGGATTCCCCATTATTGCCTGTATTGAGGGTAAATGGGCATGAGGGTGTGAGACAGGAACCTTGCCATGACCTGTCCCATTCCACTACTCCCCAACTTGCACTATGCTTCCAGCAGTGGGCTGGTGAACTGCCTCACACAGAGCCTGGGCACTGAGTGCTTATTGCTCATGCTGTCTTCATTCACTCACACATGCTTTACTCATGCATTTGGTTCCTGAGCAGTGTCAGATACTGGCCATGTGTTGTCTGGAACCTGGATGGCCAGCTATCAAAAGTCATCTCCTCCGTGAGGTCCTCTAGACACTTGCACTATCCCCAAGACCACTCCGGCCCTCATCAGGGATCCTCCAGTGTGGGTTCACAATATGATGACCTCCATACCCTGTGGGCTGTGTGAGAGCCCTGAGCCAGACACCAAAATGATCTTAGAAAATGTGAATGTGAACAAATATCTGAATAAAAAGAAACCCCAAGCTCCTTTTGTGTGAATTTCTCCAAAGTCAGATTTCTTTCCTCTTGCTCTCTTTCACTGCTGATTTCCCTCCAGAACCCAGGTTTCTCAACACCATTACCAGAGCCTTAGCAGCTTGTGGACAACCTGATGTCATTCATACTACAGTTGGTATTTATGTTTCATTTAAAAATTTGATTTAACTTTTCAGACATCTCACAGCTGTACCCTCATTAGTGATACTCTGTCACCTCACGGACAAGAATACCTTTGTGCTGCATGAGTGAAAATAGGACAGTATAGAAGCACCATATAGAAGGGTCCCTATCTTTGGCAGGACAGGGTGTGGGTATGCAGAGCAAGAGGAGTCTCAGAGATATTCAGGCCGAGCTGCCAGGGTCTGGCTCAGGCAGAAGCAGATCTAAGTGCTGGCAACTCTGACACATCCTGCTTCCCCTGCTTCCATGCAAGAGCAGATAACCCAGGCTGAAGACCACCTCTCTGCCTAAGCTGGGCCTTCCTCACTGATGCTCTTTCACTCCAGCTGAAAGCCCCTCTTACCCTTCAGACTCTGTCCTTCTGGAGAAATTGTTTCTGCCCCTGACTGTTCCACTGTCTCTGTCCCACCCAACACAGTCATCCTTCTGTATACTCAATTTGGTGTCAGACAATACTGAGTTCATGGGGGCCATGTTTAATATTTTAGTGTGTGAATTTTTTAATCATAAAGGCAAAAAAATCATTGGACAATAGGAATTTACTGGCTTGACTTTAAGCATGTGACTTAAAGTCAAGTCAGTAATTGACTTGACTTTAAGTCACTTGCTTAAATGACTTTGGTGCCACATGGTAAACAGAATGGAATACCTTGTGTGGGAGCCAGTGATCAAATCAAAGAGCTCTAGGCAGGGTGAGTCAGAGAAGAGCTTGAGGATGTGGAGAGAAATAGATGGTTCCTGGAATCTGTGGAGGGTGAAATTCCTAAGAGCTTGCAGAGAGAATGGGTTGGGTAGCCAAGGACATGGGACAAAAATCCTAAATTCCAGGTTGCCAACCGAATGGTGACAACATCTTTCAACGCAGGGGACAAATGAGAAGACGTGGATTCTTGTGTGTGTTGCTGTGCCTATGATCATGAATGTGGTCATCCCGGATGTAGTTGATATCCAGGCAGATGTGGCCTAGTAACCTGTTTCTTTTTGAGATTGGCGCCGCGTGCCAAAGAGGGCCTATCTGTTTCTTGGTCTCTGCTGGAATGGGGAGTATGAGTGGTCCAGTGAGCAAAGCAAAGCCCAGGGTAGTGGGCCCAGGGTGGAGATTGGAGAACAACAAGACTCTGAGAATGGCTTAGCCATCAATCATGATTTACTCAAAATAGGGAAGGATAATTTCTGGGAAAGAGAGGATGTGATGGATATTTGGACAAAAGAGGGAGGAAGGAGCCAGAGTGAGGCTGGAGAGGCTAGTCTGTTTTATTATCCAAAGCAGTCACTTTCCAGGCTTGGGTACAGAGGGGAGGCAAAGGCTTGCCTGTATTGGAGGTGAGTATGGGTCCCCCAGGCTCTTCTTCAGAAGGGGGCCAGATGTCGGACCTTCATATGCATTCAGGGAGTTTAGTCTCAGTTGTCATGTCATCTGTGTCCTGGGCTCAATTTGCAGGATAATCAAATAATATTTAAGACTGGTCTACAAAGGGATTAGCTTGAGAATTTGAAATTCTTTTTCCATGTGGTGGCTAGAGAATTAGGAAAGACTTTCCCCAGGGCCTCTGATGGGCTCCAAGAAGTAGAGCAAAGCTTGAGTCCCAAGACCTAGATCTCATCAGTTGCAGTTTCTAGACAAAGGATTCTTCACCATTTCTCATCACCCTCACTCTGCTTTCTTCAGGGACCTGGGCTTGCAAGCTTCCCTACCACACGGCTATGGGATAGGCCAGAAAAGACCTGGGGTATCTTATTGGTGTGGGATTAAGAGGGTACCCGCATTGCCACCAGAGAGGTATGAAAACACCTAAGTTCAGCAGCATCTGAGTGACCCAGGAACTTCTTGGCTCTTGATATCTGGAATTTACTCTCTATATTTCTACTGCTTCTCCATTTTGTTCATGTCCACATTGGACTTTTATGGGTCATTGGTGAATTTCTTTCAGTCCTGAGGATTGAGAGCACCAAAGTTTGTTAATTTTGGATGTCTGCTCTGAAGGCAGTGGGTGAGAGCCAGATGCCATGTGGTTGTCTACAAAGTGGGAGGAGAGGGGAAGATCTTTGAATTCTTTGCAATCTTCTCTCTTGTCTTCTCTCTGCATTGGAGGTGAGTATGGATCCCCCCTCAAAAGGCCCACATGAGGGGGGAAAGGAAATCCATCCAAACAGATGCATAAACAAAGAACAGGCTGAATTTTGAGTGGGCCAAGGGAAGTGCTTCAAGTCCCATCACTGGGAATCAGCATGTGGGTAGAGGAAAACAGGCTCATCACCTGTCCTGGGTTCTTGTCAAGAAAGAATGAGGCCAACCTGAGGGCAAAGCCATCAGGGCTTTCATTCCCCACAATCTGAAGGTCAAAAGATGGCTCTTGAGTTTTAGGCTCTTGGTCATTCTGCCAGGTATCAGAGGAGGAGAGAAGGGGCCTCTTGAGCATCGAGGGAGTATCCTATACAGTCACCTCAAATAATTTGGGGCAGCAGACTGGACTTTTTCCTCTTCTGAATGGCCTCCAGACTCTGGATAACTTGAAGCTAGCTGTGGGTGTACCAAACCCGAGACTTATGTCCAGACCTTCCTGTTTCTACTTCTGAGCTCCTGAGGTCTCACACAGGGACATAAGCTGGTACAGCAAAACCAGAGAGAATTGGCACAAATTTATGGACATCACATGTTTAAGGTGTCTCAGTTGAAATCATTCCTGTACCCCTTTAGAATAACAGAATTGTTAATTATAGAAGAACAATCACAGTATTTACTGCACATATCCTGCTTTATAAACACAATCATCTGATCCACAAGAAGGACCCTCACCCTTGTAAGAACTACAGAGAAATTGGGATCCTCAAGCTCTGATACAATACAAAATGTATAAAAATACACTAATCACCATCAAAGAACTAGCAGAGAAATTATACTCCAAAATCCATTTGGAAATACATTGAAAAATTCACAAAAACCTGGTATCACAGAACATTTTTCCAAGGGAAGACTGTGCCCTCAAAAGTCCCACACAAGGAGGAAAAGGAAATCCATCCAAACAGATACACAACAAGGGGGAAAAGGAAATCCATCCAAACAGATACACAAAACCCAATACAGAAGCGTGAACATTATGAAAAAAATAAGATAACATGTCACCTCCTAAAGCTCATAACTTCATAACAACTGACTCCAGTGATATGTAGGTGGATGAAATGTCAGATACATAAATCAACAAAATGCATGAATCCCTTAAGAAATAATTCAAAATAATGATTAGAAAAGTTAGCAATGAATTCTAAGAGAGCACAGAAAAAACAACAGAATGAATTAAGGAAGTCCGTATAGGACATGAATGCCAGATTTAATGAAGACATAGAGATACTGAAAAAGAACAAAACAGAGGTCTTGGAAATGACAGGCACAATAAATCCAATAAAATGTTCATATGAATGTCTCTCTAACAGGGTAGTCCATGATAAGAAGAAGTCAGAACCTCAGAGGTGGAAGACAAAATTACTTGTCTTGAAATTTAGACAGTGTTAATAAAGAGAAAATACGTGACCATGACCAGAATGTCCAAGAACTTTGGAACAACATGGGGAGGTCAAATTTAAGAATCATTGGAATTAGAAAGAGTTGTGAGAGGCAGAATAAAAGCATTGATAACCAGTAGAGCAGGGCCCGGTGTTGCATGCCTTAATCCTAGAAGCTTGGGAAGATGAGGCCAGAGGATCACAACTTCAACCCAGCCTCAACAATTTAGGAGGACCCTGTCTCTAAATAAAATATAACAAAGGGGTGGGATTGTGGCTCAATGGTTAAGTGCCCCTGGGTTTAATCTCTGGTATCAAAAACAAAAGTGAAAACAAAAACGAATGCTATCAGAACTCTCAGTATGCAAGAGTAAAAAAAAAAAAAAAAACCTATGTTCAGAATACAGAAAAAAAGGAGGTTTGGGGATATGTCTTAGTTGATAGAGTATTTTCCTTTCATGCACAAGGCCCTGCATTCAATCCCCAAACCCCCCCCCCCACACACACACACACACACACACACACACTACAGGATAAAATAAAAATTTTAAAGCCCAAAGAAAAAAAATATCAGGTCACATTTTGAGACAAGTTAATCAGAGTTACTGATGGTAACTCTGATGAAATCCTCATACCTTGAAAGAATATAACCCCAAACATTGGTGAACCTTATCTCCTGAAAGGCACTACTTGATTAAAGATTCAGATATACTCCAATACAATAATACTGAGTGATTTGAACATGTCTCTCTCACCAATGAGTAGGCCACTCCATCATAAACTTAGTAAAAAACTCTTCAGACCTAAAAGCTTATAATTCAAGTGAACTGAACATACTTCCAGCAGTTTCAGTTTCAGAACATCAGCTCAAGTTGTCAGCTTGGAGTGGGTCATGTGTGATCGCCAGAGGAAGCAGAAATCATACTCTGCTGAAGCTCAATGTGGACAGGAAGTTAGAGGTTTGTCACTGTGGTGATTTTCCCAGGCAGGGATCATGATGTATTACCAGGTGAGAGGGGTTAGAGATGTGTTGTGTTTATTCTCAATGGGGTCCTACTTTTATGGTCCTGGATTGAGGAGGAGATTGCATCTGCTGAGATCAATAAGCTCCTGCTTCTGGTCTTCCTGATATAGTTTGGAATGTTCCCATGACCAGGTGCACCTTGATTTATTTAGATAAATTGACACATATAAGTGAGTTACTTATCAATTTGTGCTTTATGGTTGTACTGGGCAGGTGGTGGTTGTTTTCTTTTACAAACAAGTTGTGAAGCTATTCCACTTTGGATCTTGTACTCAAAATGTAGTGGCTCAAGGCCAATTACTGCTTTACAAAATATAGAAACTCAAGTTTAGGTGTAGCCTACTATTTACATCATAGTGTAACCCAGAGCAGGGCACAGCTCGCCCTCCACATGGCGCTAGCTGCTGCCCCACCTGAAACATGGTGCCAACGAGTGGCTGATGAGGACAGGGAGCTCAGATATCACTGACCCTGTGGTCCATTCCTCTACTGCCTTCACCCAGCCCTCCCTCATTTCTTCCTCAATATAGGAACAACCCCCACACCCCAGAGAGAATTTCTGCAGCATCCTGGGCTCTATCTCCCATCAGTAGCCCTTTTCCTGTTCCTTTTATTACCCTTCCCCTTTGCAGAAATCTCCCAGGCTTCTCAATCCTTCGGCCTTTCAGAATTTTTATGAGGAATGCATTAGATCATACACACAGAGGTGTCCAAATACATTATTTTTATATAATTATTTTATTATCAATTAAAATGCATGACTATCTTTCTATTAATTTCATTTTATATTCCATTTTTTCCATTTTTTTCTTATAACAGCTGATACAAAGTTTCATCCTTCCCTTTGAATTTGTTCAAACTAAAATATGTGGAATATGTAAAAAACATTTCAAGACCTGGTCAATATGTTATTTTTGAGAAGTAATTGTAACTTGAGTTTATTCCACCTTTACACAGTACTATTCTTTTCTATGTTATTTCCAACATCTCTCTCGAGTCTACTCCAAGGACAAACATTTTTCTGTAATGGGTTAGAAACTCTTTTAGTTTTGGGGAGCCAAGGGGAAATAGCATTGTTATATGGGCATTTATATAATGAGAGAAAAAAAAATTCAAGATTTTTTTTAATTGACTTCATTTTTTAAATTTATTTATTTTTACATGGTGCTTAGGATCGAATCCGGTGACACATAGATGCTAGGTAAGCACTCTACCACTGAGCCACAACCCCAGCCCTTCTAAGAGATTTTAACTGATGGAATTAAAAATATATCAATACTTGCATAAAGTAATTTTGTTTTATTCATTTTTTTTCTTGTGACCATCCTGGATATGGAACCAAGGACCTTTCATGCACTAGGCATGGGCTCCTCCTCTGAGCTACACCCTCAGCCACAGAGTGTAACATTTTTATGGGATATTGATTAATTTGGTGCTCACAGCTAATGTTTCCTGTTATCAAGTTGATTGCCCATGTGCATCTACAAAACACAGTCTTAGCTGGTACACAGACATCGTTTGGGCCTTAATTTGCTGACTTCTGATCTTGACACCAGCTTCTCTCACTTTGACTTGTCTCTTCAGGGTAATGCAGGACAGATTTATTTTAATTTTTATGAAAGATGATTTGATGAAGAAAAAAAGAGGTCTTCAGGACTTTTCATGTAACTGAGAAACTACCAGGGACAGAGGGTAGGGATTCCTGTCATTCACCAGCTCTTTATGCACCAGTGCACCACTGACATATATCAAATCTGAGGCATATGTCAAACCTTGGGGAGCATCCAAGACTTGCCTGATTGACTTTTATCCATGTTCAGTGATGTTTATTGCACAATTATTTCAAATTGCAAAAAAATAAGACATCAACAAGAAAAAGTCCTGAAAACAACACAAATATCCCTTCACTGGGGGAGAGCAGAAGAAACCACAATGTGAGTATGGCCTGAAACTCCACAGCACTCTCCCAATCCAGACCCATAGTTTCTTTTAAGTTGACATGTAATTTAATACACCATCATGTTTACCATTTTAAAGTATACAATTCAAAGCCAGGCACAGTGGTGCCTTTGTGTAATTCCAGCCACTCAGGAGGCTGGGGAAGGAGGACTACAAGCAAAGCCCTGGGTTCAATTCCCAGAAAAGCATTTTAAATTAAATTAAATTAAATACAAATAATGCAATTTATTATATTTTAGTATATTCATAAAATGGTACAACCATTAAAACTGTAAAATTTTCAAATATTTTTATCACTCTCTACAAAGCTTCATGGCTTTAGTGATCACTTCTTAATTCCCCACATGCTCCAGTCCTGGAAGCATGAATATAAATCCTTTTTCTATAGCCTGTCCTACTCTGGAACCATATGTTGTGATTGGCTTTTTCAGTTCTCATGTTTTCAAGTTTTATTCATATTGCAGCATGTAGCAATTTTTGCTCTTTTTATTGGATATATATATATATATATATATATATATATATATATATACATATATGGAAATAAATGTGTATATATAAATACACATTTATATATAAAATATTAAACATATTCTTTTAATCATTTTCCTTTTTGCAATAACTAGGGATTGAACATGGGGTTACAATGACTGTGGTACATCCCCAGTTATTTTTAATTAATATTTTTATTTTGTGCCTGCTATTTTTTATTTAGCATATTTTTAAAAGAATCAAACCTGTTTTAGCATATATCAGAACTTATTTCTTATTAAGGTCAAAAGGTATTCCATAGCATGGTTAGACCATGAAAATGGCATCTTGATATTAGGCTAACTACCAGGAAAGATAGCCAGGGTATAAGCACCAAAGGGCAGTGTTCTCAGAGACCAGAAATTGTGGTGTGGATAAGAAGTAAACTCAGATGTGCCATCATGCAAAGGTCAGGAAGATGAGGATACCACACAGGGGAAATTGGCATAAATGTGAAAATGTATCTGCCTTATGTAAGGATCCAGAATATGAGCCATCAGAGAGGAGCTGGTCTGCAGGGACTTGTGCTCAGTAGTGTCTCGCTACACACTAAGATTCAGTCCCTCTCCGAGGACTGATTTTTGTCTCCCCAGAAAAGGGAAAATTTAGTCATCAATATAATTTCTCACCTATTAAATTGGCAAAGAGAAATGATATTTATAACTGGTTAAGAAAAAGTGAAATGGACTCCCCTAATAGAATACAATTTGGCAATAGATATCAGGATTAAAAACATAGCCACTTAACCGAGTACATCAGTTCCAGTTATGTATCTCTCATAAAAGTTTGCTGGTGCACCTAGGATTTAGGCAAAAGACTACTGCAAGAAACAGAGTTTGCTACCAATTTTGTCTCTCCACTACTCTCATCTCACTTGACAGTCTCACAGAGCTGAAAATCAGCCTGGGCCAGCCGTAGAGACCCACACCACAACACAAGAGGCCTGACACATGGGCGTCTCACTTGGGCAGATCTCAACCCTGCATTTATCCTTCACAAGAAACATCTGTTACTTAAAATGATGTCACATTACCCACCTAGCCAAAATCTCTTTGCTTCTTTTCCTGGCAAAGGGACTTTCTCCCTATTTCATGGTGACCAGCCAGTGAAGGTGATCTGTAGTTATTGCACCCATTCACAAGCCACTGTGGCACCTCCTCTGGCCAATGCTGAATTTTTATTCCATTGTTACAACATGCAAGGTTTGTCTTTTTTTGGTTATGCAAAGTGGCATATGTGCTTATTTAAGGATTTAAATTTTTTTAATTTCATAAAAAAAGTTGCGAAACTATAAAATGTTAACATGGCAGCAAAAGTTACATATAACTCATCACAAGTTACCATCGCAAGTCTTCAGTAAACTCATCATTTTGGCTGCCATTTTCAGCTGTGAACTACAATTATCACTGTGGTATTTCAAAGTAAATACATGATACAGCTTCATTAAGTTTATTGGAATCGGAATACCTCTGTCTGATGAAAGAAAAAGAAAAACAAGTGAAATAGCAAATTTAATATAAAGCACAGATAATGTTCAAATATATACAAACCTTCCAGATTCTGTTAAATTTTTGTGTGCGGTGGGGGGAGGTATGGGGCACTACAATACCCATTGGCGTTGCATTAAAAATCTTGAATATTTTATGTCTAATATTTAACCTAGCATCCCAAAATATGACATTAGATATATATGTATTGGTCAGTGTGTCATGATAGAAGAAATGTCTCTGAAGAAGTGTCTAAGAAGTTCCAAGAGAGAAGGGGGAATTCAACTCAGGACCAGTGGGGTTCTTGGTATACATGATGGTAAAGAATTTCAGCATTAGCCAAACAAAGACATAGACAGAGGCTTATTTAGGAAGTATATGCACATTCTGCACATTCAGGAGAAAATGGGATCTATCTTGAGAGTGAGATGTCCCTCCTTGGGTTTGGGATTCAATATTTATAGAAGGGCTGTTTTAGGTGGCAAAATGGAATTGGAGCCAGGGTGGAGCTGGCCTTTTGACAAATATTAGCTCAAATGTTTTACTTTTAAAGCTGATCTTTGTTTCTTTTTAAAATGTGACTTTACCAAGTTCTAATATGTTCTTTTCTGTGTCTATCTGAACATCAGTTGTTATAACATGACATTGTATAACATTACATGTGAATATATAAATCAAGCAGATAGGCTAGGGGAGCTCTGAACTTCCATTTCTGTGTGGAAAAATGTTTTCAAGGTTCACATTGTCAATCTTTAAACAAATTAGTCTCTCATTACCTTTATAAAAATACTTTAAACTCCTCTCCCAGGGTAAAGCGTAACAAAATTTATCCAGTTACACAACATTAAAAGTCATAAGTAGATCTTCAATTATTTTTTTAACTTTTATACAAATTTGGAAGAAACTATTGTTTCAAATAACTTTAATTTGGAGAGCACTGTTTTGCTAAGTGTTCTCCTAAGCTTTGCATTTTAAAAAACTTGTATACTTGGAGAACATTAATAAATCTAATATACAAAGGAGCCAGTGACAATTACCATCACAATTATACAGATGTCCTGTATATGTTAGATTTTACTCCTAAAATGAAATTTAGAATCTGTAATGTAGGTGTTAATTTAACCAGATTTTTATAGTGCTCATTAAAAATACTTTAAAACAACATTTGTATAAACCCTAATTATTTTAAGATTCTGTTTCTGTAAGTAAAAAACAAACAAAAAAAACACCTTGTATACACAACAAATTATCTTAAGAAATAAGCAGATCAATATTTTAAGAAACCCTTTAACACATACAGGATTGGATTCTGGTTTGTATCAGTATATTATATGGTGACTTTAGAAAAACCCTTAAGTAACTAACATAATGTGATAATTATAGCTGACATAATCACACACATTTTTTTTAAGATTTATGTTCTAGGGGCTGGGGTTCTGCCTCAGTGGTAGTGCGCTTGCCTAGCATTCGTGATGTACTGGGTTCGATTCTCAACACCACATACAAATAAATAAAATAAAGGTCCACTAACAACTAAAAAAAAACCACAAAGATTTACCTTCTATAAAGCTTTTGAAACATAGACTTTATCATATAAAATATTTTTATCCAGGGACTGCGCTATAGCTCAGTGGTAGTGCAATTGCCTGGCATGTTTTAGGCCCTGGATTTGATTCTCAGCACTGCATACAAATAAATAAATAAATAAATAAATAAATAAATAAATAAATAAATGTCTAAAAATATTCTTTAAAATATTTTTATCCAGAAGTATTCACTTTTCCTTTTAATTTTTCTTACCAAAATATATTTACCTGCCTGTAACTATTTTCTTTTTTCTTTTTATTTATTTATTTATTTTTTGCTGTTGACTCCTTCTTAAATTTATTCTGTGAAATATCCTTATAAAAATTGTGGATTTATAAAAATTACTTGTAAAAAATTAAGAAGATGATATATTTTCCCTTTTACTGACTTTCTCCATAAAAGTACAACTTAATTTTGGGGGTATTTTTTGTACACAATTTCATGTATTAATTAGAATTTTAGCTTTTAATAACCTTGATTTTAGTGAAGAACTAGAGACAAAGCAATCTTAAACAATTTCTCTATATATCAACATCTTATAAAAACACACTTATTAATAAACCCAAATTATAAAATTTATGAAGCCAAATGTATTTGAATTTATAATTTAGCAGCTGATGTTTTAGCACTTTAACTTTGCAAATGTTTCAGATATATTTTCTAATACCTTTATAAATCACATTGATATCAAACCATTTTTAACAGCAAATTTTAGGTTATGCATAAAAACCATGATATCATATGAGGATAGTTAATATTTTAAGTCATTTTTCTCTGTCAAAGAAGAATCTTAAAAGCAATGGACATTATACTTTAAACATTATAGAGAACACACTCTTCATTGGCTAATCACCTAGAAAAACTTGTGATTACTTTAAAGACAACTTTACTCTTTTTAAAAAAATTTACTCATTATCATTTCCAAATTAATTTAAATTGATTTTTTGTTAAAGGTTTATTGAAGTCACATGAACTAAAAAGCATTTGGATCTGTCTTTTTAATTTTATGAGTGCTTATTTATTAATAATCCAATTTGGTACCAAGTGGATACAGCATACAATACACACGTGTGTGTGTGTGTGTGTGTGTATATATATATATATATATATATGGAGAGAGAGAGAGAGAGAGAGAGAGAGAGAGAAGGAGACAGAGAGAGGAACAAAAGGTTTTGTAGACAGAAGCAAAAGATTTTGTAGTTTTTAATCTAGATTAACCATTTTCCAGGGTGGATATTTTAATTTTTTCAGAATCATATATAGGACAGATATCCTCTTTAACCAAAAAGAAAAAGAAAGTGTCTCTTGAAAGAGGCAGAAAAGATAAAGACAGAACCTCTTTTTCTAGAATTTGCATATGCCAGGCATTGGGCACCAATAGACGAAGGATAGGAAAGTTAGAGCCAGTCATTAAACTGAGTGAATTAGTTTGCATTAAGAAAACTGCCACAATGTTAATTCCTCCTCATTCTAAGTATGTTTTTCCCTCAAAATACTTGATTTTTTTATTTAATACATTTCATATTTATGTAATAACTGTCACTGTGATAATTATGTGGATAAACATTCATAAATATACCTTAGGGCTGGGGTTGTGGCTCAGCGGTAGTGCGCTTGCCTAGCACATTCGAGGTGCTGGGTTCGATCCTCAGCACCAAAATAAAATAGATAAAGGTATTGTGTCTAATTACAACTAAACTATACACACACACACACACACACACACACACACTTTAAAAATCTTGGAACAGAAAACAAGGAATATTTTATTTTAAACACTAAACTTCAGTATGATGATGAATAATAAATGCCTGACATCCTATTTTCTAAGGTTTAATTATTTGTAATACTGAACTACAAAAAATGCTTTTATTCACTTCAAAGAAGTGAAATAATTTAAATACATAAAGAGAAACTATATTTTGTACCACATCTCATAGAAAATAAATACACTAATTTCAAAAACATTAAAACTCAAGCTATGAATGTAGGTGTAATTTGCTTTATTGACACTATTTATAACCTCAGCTGTGTATCAGTGATACATGTCTATACTATCACTGTTCAATGTTTCCATCCACAGATCACTGAACCATGCTCCATCTTTATGGGTTTTTGAAAGTTTCAAATCAATCTGGTGCTTAGAGTATCTTCAGATCCATACCACAATTTCAGGCAATATCCCTGTAGATTTACCCAGTAAAAGCTTGTTTATTGTTCTAAGCTCTACTTATCACAATTGTCCCCAGTGACATATTAGCGGAGGTAAGAACAGAGGAGTTCATGTGAGTTTCAGTCAATAGGGATCAGGCTAGGATCTGGGCTGGTGGGACACCAGGTCTACACCATGCAAGTTCCTGTGTATCCACATCTCTGTTAGATGGCCAAGGACTGAGCACTCTCAGATGGAACAAATTCTGAGGGAAATTCTCTCACCCTGCCCCATCATGCATATGTGTGAGGACAACAGGTTAGCTGTGCTTCTTGCAAAACAAGGCTACTTCCTCAGAAATCATTGTAATGGTGCCAGAGCTCCTGCTTTTAAGTTATGGAAAGAGCTTTTTATCCTTTACTTTTTTCATAGAGCATTTACTTCAGAAAGCTTTTAATTGTAAATTCTTTCTCTGAATTTTAACTCATGTACAAACCCTTTTAAAACTGAAATGAGGCTTTTGTTAGACTTTTTTTTAACAAGGAACGAATAATTTCAGAACCTGAGACTCATCTTCTACAAATATAAATTTCAAAGATGATTGCACATTGTCTCATAGTTAGGAGAAAATTAACCTAGCTTCAGCAGGCAGCTACCTCAAAGATACAAAACTACTTCTTTTAACAGAAACGTGTATATATTTTTCTGTTAAATAAACCCAATTAGCAACTAAGGTGGTTTTGAAAGCTGCCAGATAAAATTTTGAATAACATATGACAAGTTATTTTGCCAAGTCTACTTATGTAGAGCCAGTTATAATTTATATTGAAAACTTACATGCAATGGGTTGAATATGTTTGATTATATAAAAATGGCAGGACTTTTTTTGTCTTTGCAATACATTTATGGATTTCCTATAACCTACACTACATTTTTTAGTTTATACATACATATATATATATAAACTATATATATATTTGTTTTTCCTACAATTTTACAGATTATTTTTCTGTTTTGAGTGTAGATTGTATTTGGAAATGTATTTTTTTTAAAAAAAAAAAACTGTCCAGAATTAGCAGACCAATATAAACACAAAAGTGTGCACAGGCTTCATAAGAGAAGTGTCTTGCATTTACCGGCTAGATTTCCATGACAAATCCTAATCCTTAATGCTCCATTGTGGATCAAAGAGTTTGGCTACCCTCTGGATCTGCATGTGGAATTGTGTCTACAACATATTTTAGAACACAATTAGATCACTTTTTCATGGAAATAATTCACAAGGTGAATGACTGACCATAGCCTATATTTTTTTAAAAAATATATATTTTTATTGGTGCATTATTTTTATATATAACACTGGGATTTGGTTTTGCATTCTTGGCAGAATAGTTGTTAACATAGTGTCACATATCATTCTAACATGAGGCCAGACTCAAACATAAAGAGATTCTGGCTATGTTTAGAAGAGTTGCGTTTGGATTTTTTTCCAAAGCAAGATAATAACATGTGGGAACTTATTATACCTGAATCTCTCCAGCAACACAAGCCTGGAAAGTTTTGTCTTTTCTGCATCACAAGTCACTTCTGCCTTTGGATACAGAGGTAGCAGATGAAATGATTATGCTGTCACCTTTAAAAGCATATTATGAACATTCAGGTGTGATTTGCAGAGATAATGGTTTCTGAGAAAAAAAGAAAAACAGAAAGTAAAAGGAAGAGAAAGAGAATGAGATAGGTGATTCTCAGGTGAAAATATCCCAGGGGAAGGTCTGTGTTTATTTTCCCTCCTGATGATACTATCTGGACATCTTAGAAACATTTACTCCAACACTTGTGGTGTTCCTCCATAATGATTTTATTTCCAAATACATTTATTTATTTTTTATCATTAGGATGTTAAAGATTCACTTTTTTATTTTTTATTTTTGGTACCAAAGATTAAACCTAGGGGCATTTAAACCACTGAACCACATCCCCTACCCCCAACCCCAACCCCCCACCCCTTTTTGTAAAATTTTGAAACAGGGTCTCACTGAATTGCACAGGTCCTTGTTGAATTGTTGCTCAGGGACTTACTAAGTTGCTGAGGCTGGCTTTGAGCTCACAATCTTCCTGCCTCAGCCTCCTGAGCTGCTGGGATTACAGGCATGTGATAGTATGACTATGCATGTCTTTCTTATATTCTTTTGCTTTAAGCCTCAAAACCTGCATGTTATGAATGGAAATGCATGACTCTAATTTAAGAAAGCAGTTGTCTCTAAGGAGAAGGAAAAAGAAAAGGATATGTGATCCTTATCTTTCTTTTTATTATTATCATTTTTAAAACATCTGAATTAAACCTGGGTTAAATTTTAGAATTGTTTTTTCTTTCTTTTTAAGCTCTGAGTATAATTACATTTTTTATTATTAAATTGTTTTATTATTTTAGAAAAAAACTGTATGTTGTAAATACATAATTTGTCTAAAAATTCAAATTCAATCACAGGAAGGAAGAATGGAAGGAAAAGTGTAAATACTGGAGATCAATATTTACAAAATTATATTGTTATATAACGTGCATTAATGAATATGTAACATTGAATCCCAACATTATGTATAATTATAATGTACTAATAACATTGAATCAATAAATTTATATACATGTAAGTCCGGTGGTGCATGCCTGTAATCCCAGAGGTTCCACAGGTTGAGGCAGGAGGATTGTAAGTTCAAAGCCAGCCTCAGCAATAGCGAGGCACTAAACAACTCAGTGAGACCCTATCTGTAAATAAAATACAAAATAGGGCTGTAGATGTGGCTCAGTGGTCGAGTGCCCCTGAGTTCAATCCTCAGTACCAAAAAAACAAAAACAAACAAACAAAAAAAACTAATAATAATAAATAATAAAAATAAAATTAAAAGGAATAAAATTTCAAATCCATCTTTATGGATTGAATTTGAATTATCTTTTCTCAAAAAATTATTTCTATCTTTGAACTTCCAGGCCGCATTTCCCCCAAACCAGCACATTAATGAAACTGCCTTATGAATTTCTACAGATGTAAAATAGTATTTTTAACCATGTGCCCTTTCAGTCTCTAATAAAGGTACTTTACAGATTGAATTAGAGAAACCTAACCAACTCAAAGTTCTGAATTTAACAACAGAATGTGCTATGAAAAATATTTTTGGTACTATTGAGCAAAGCCAGGAGTACTTAACCACTGAGCAACATCCCCAACCCTTTTAATTTAATTTAATTTTTTTTTATTTTGAGACATGATCTTGCAAATTTCCTTAGACTGGCTTGGAACTTGCTATCTTCGATCCTCAGCCTCCTGAGCCATTGCAATGAGAGGCATGTACCACTGTGCCCTGCTCAATGTATGAATTTTAAAAGCATAGAATTCAGCCCATATCAGACACCAAGTTCAAAGTTAATCATTTGAACACATTTTTCAGGGCCCACATAACAATCCCCCACAAGATTCCCACCAGCATTGATTGAGATGTGTTGAGATGAAGCCTTGTCTTCAGGGGTTTGGCAGGCAAACATTTCCAAAGTGAACAAGCACATATGGACGAGGCAAATGCTGCTTCCTGGCCAATTGGAAATTGGAAAGTCAGTCAATCCAAAAATATTGGCTTAAGCTAATCAAGTAACAGCATTGACCTAGAGGGCAATAGTTACATTTGCTTGGCATGATTAAATCCCTGCAGATTTTTAAACTGGGTGGCATGTGTTGAGATGTCTTAGACAACCAGACTTGGGGTTCTAAGTTTGTTTCAATGTCAGAAGTCCACTCAGGCCTCATTGCACCTGAATGATATAATTAGAAATGACATAGAGAAACCCTGTGACTACTTTTTGAAGCTGGGCTTCCCAGGGATAGCCCAATTCTGTGGATAGAGTGGAGGGGGAGATACACTAAAAAGATGTTTTATTACGTGTGTGAGTCTGATGTTTTATTATATTATATTTTCTCTGATCTTTAAGACAAAAATATGGTGAGAACAGTGAAGGAAACTGGAATATATGGAGTTCTTACTATTGGGCAGACTCTCTGCCATCTTACTTGTTTATTATGGCCACCTTTTTGGAATCACAAATGAGCAGAGGCTGGGAGAGGTAGTCACATGCCTGAGGTAACACATTCAGTGCTAGGCTGGTCTAACACTACCATCTAGGGACAGTCCCCTGTGAAATATCTGCTGGTGCATATAAACAAAGCATGGTGGAAAAGCTGGGAGGATTCATGTAGAACATCCCCTCTCCACTGGACAGGAGGCTCAGGTGCCATCAACATGAGATGTCACTCACTGTGACATCTTCCTTCTTAGGAAGGAAATCCAAGATTTTTTCTCATGAACAATGCCCAAGGATTACATTAAAAAAATTGAATAACACTTTTCTTTGCATTTCAAGCACCTTCCTCCTAGGAAGTTCAAATTAACCTTCCAAATAGAAGTATAGGGATATGATTCAATGAGACAGAAGTGTATATAACCATGGCTCGAGTGTCTGCTGTAAAAGGAACTGCAAGCCCAAACCCAACTGGTTTTAAACACATAGCTTTACTACTCCCATGGAATGTTGTCCCAGGGGGTTATTGATCTGTCAACCTGACATTATCTCCAAGGATAGTATTCTGCCCTCCACTTTATTAACTTTGGCATAATTCTGGTCCCCTCTAGGTCCAAAGACAGCTGCCAGAAGCAATCTGACATCAAGCAGGTATGCTACACATCCAGTTGGACTGGATGTCTCAACCTGCAGAAGAGATATCCTTTCCATCCTCAGTTACTTCTAGGACCTTTCTGATTATACCTGAGTAGATTCTATGATCACCCTGGATTAAGCTCAGCACAGATTACAGCATGCAGATTTTTTTGTTAATATATCCTGCCTGCCACAGCTGCACCATTAGGGTAATGATAAAAGCAGGTGCCATATAAAGAAGGAAGAGCAATTGAACCCTGTGTAGATGGCCCCAAGAGCTACGACAGCTTCCATGACAAACACTCTTGTTAACATGAACCTCATACCAGACCCCATGGCAGACAGGGGAAGAGGCTATTGTGCATGGTGTGGCAGCTGTGTAGAAAGATACTTATAAGGGAAATTTTATAAGCCAAACCTTCTGGGCAACAGCAGCCTCCTCCATCCAAGGCCCTTCATTAGTCATGTAAATTTTTAGAGATTTTTTTTCAAGTGTTTTGCTCTAAATACCTGATTAACATTAATATCAGTTCAAGGTTGTGATCCTTAGGAAGACTTCTGGAGTTCTCTCAGCATAATGCCCTTTGACCAACTTTTTTTTTAGCCCTCTTGTTTGTCCCGTTTTAAGGGCTGAGAGAGCCCATGGAAAATCTGCCTTTCGTTCCTTTGAAGATAGGCATTTCCAAAGCCTTGGCTTGTAGAAGCATTGTCAGTATTTGTGGAACTTTTGGATCTAGTTGTGTTTGGATTTCTCACAAAGCACTTCTAGATTGTAGGAAGTAGGTGGTGAACATCATGGGGTTTGTGCATTTGAGCCATCTTTCTTGTAGGTTAGTAGTACTCATCACCCACCCTCAGGACTGAAAGATCATCAGTAGTCTTTCTGACCCAGACATGCAGCTTGCTGTGAGGGCTTTAAAAAAAAAAAAAAAGTGAACATGGCACGTCTGTCTTACAATTTCCACACATGAGGGTTCCATTATTTTATTCCCCAGAACTACAAAGCTGTTTCTATTCAAATTATCCATCTTAGGAGTACATAATCAAAGGGTTCTTTTTCACTTGTTCCCTATTCTGCAAACTGCCCCAGACTATGAATAGCTAGTGACAGGTCTGGCTTTGGAGAAGTCTGTTTTTGCCCTTCAAAGATCTAGAATTTTATCCCGCTATTTTTGGAGAAATTAGTAAAGATGACTCCACAGAGACAGTAGAGAACTGGAACAAGGGGGCACCTTCTAAGGAAAAGGACAGAATACAGAAGCCATTGACACTATGACCTTCAGAAAAAAGCATCATGACAGGTATAATGGCATTTGCCCCCAAACTGTGGGTTTAGTGAAATGGGAGCATTGTGTATAAGATTCTCAAAGGGAAATAGAACTCTATAGAACTCTCTCTGTTACCTCTCCATATGCTGTGTTCAGCAAGAGATATCTCCTCATTATGCCCATATTTTCCTAGACATATCTTTAACACTGTGTGTGTGTGTGTGTTTGTGTATTGCTTTCCCTTCAAGTTTGCTAGTCTATTTTGAAGATGAAGGCAGGAATGACAATGGGTTCACATGTAAATCCAGCCCCCCCAAAAAACCCAGGACCTGATAGATTCTCCACATAGCCAACTGAAAGAATGAAATAATATATGAATGAATGAATTTATAGATGATTGAATGCATAAAAATGTGAAATCCATGCATAGACAAAATATATAATTTCCAGTAGCTTCAAGGACAATATTCCTGTAAAATCTTTCATGCCATTTGCAAAGGAGTATTGGTTAGGAACAATAGAGATAATATGCAATTTAGCATACTGAGTTGGGGTCAAATCTTGGCTTCACTAGCAAAATGAATTTAGGCAAATTATTAGCCCTTTATCCCTCAGTTTTATCCTCTGAAAATGGAGATACTATAATGACCTACTTATGCACTTATAGTCGTAATCAGAGATAAAGTATACTCTATGTCTGGTACATAGTAGGTACTCAGTAAGGTTGTAGCTTATATCAGTATTTTCCAAATTCTGCAGCTGAATAACCTAACTCAAGATGAGGCACCCATTTGCAAGGCCAGGAGAAATTAATCCTCTAAGTTATGTTACCTCTTTTTCAAATAAACCCTGCTTTATATACTTGCCTCGGCATGCTTCTCTAATGTTCAACATGGGAGGGAGCCAAACTTGTTGCTGATAACCAGTGGTATCAATATTAGGTATTACATATCATCTAGAGATGAATGAAACTATAAAATAAGCTACTTAGGTAATATGTAAATATTCTGCTATTTTATAAAAGAGACTTGATCTTTGGTATTCATAAGGATCCTGGGACCAGTCCTCTGTAGACACTGATGACTAGCTATAATTGAGCAATATTGCCTGTGTTACACAAGTATAGTAAACCAGTAAAAAATAAATGTGGATTCTTGCACAGGAGCGAAAAATGCTTCTTTACTCAATTTATAATTGAGTATAAAATACACAAAGAAACAGATTTCTTCTGGGAATCTTACACACCAGGGATGACTGTGAGGTATTAGTAACAGCAACACCCTTTATCTCTACCTGCCTTACAACAGACTCAGGATAGAACCTCATTTTCTGAGTCAAGACCTTTAGGGAGTTTACGAACACCTTTGTTTCAGAATCATTTCATAATTCTTTCCTGTAAGACCTACATAAAAATGGACTGAGGACCCATTTCTTGCAGGAATTTTAGTCAGCCTTTTCATCACTTGACCAAAAGAGCTAGCAAGAAACAGTAGAGGAGGAAAAGTTTATATGAGACTCATGATGTCAGAGGTATCCATCTATTGATGGCCAAAACCATTTTTGCGGGTCTGAAATAAAGGAGAACATTGTTGTGGAAGTTTGTAGAGGAGAAAAAGTAGTTCAGGACACGGTGATCATGAAACAGAGAAAGAACTGCTCACCAGGGACAAAATATAAACCCAAAGGCAAGCTCCCAGTGACCCACCTTCTTCAGCCACGCCCCAACTGTGTTCAGTTACCACCCAGTTATTCCATTCAAGTGGATTAATCCATTAGGTTAAGATTTTTATGCCCCAATCATTTTACCTCTAAACCTACTTGCATTATCTCACACATGAAATTTCAGGGGACACATCATGTTTGAGTCGTAATTAACCCATCAACACTCTATAATGGAACAGAAAGACACTCAGCTGAATGGGGAGGAACAGGCAGGAGTGTTGACAATAATTTCTGTACTGGATTCCAGAGTTAGATGGTACATTTCTATTGGATGTCACAGGAAACAGACACACATGCCTTCAACAAATGAGGCCAAACATTTGGCAAAAGCAGAGTATGACCCTTGTATGAGGTACAAAGAAAGCCATTTGCAGCTCTTTAAGGGGCCACAGGGACACAAATGGAATTGGAGTTTTATTTGAAAAGTAGAAAAACTTCAGGATGCAGGCCTGTCACCAAGCACTCTTTTTCCTGCCCTGCAATTATTTCAGAAGGAATGGCTGAAAGGGAATAAGAGGGAAGGTCATTTTAATCTTTCATTTATTCACAGATACCGCCACTGACTTTTACTGATTTTTGCTGTCACTGAAATATCTCCATGATAATCCCACCATGATATTAAAATGGAGCCTCTCTTTACTGGGGTTTTATTTGGTAGCCTCTTATCAATTTCCATCTCACAACAGGCATATATTAACACTCTCTGCAAGCCCTACTACCCTGAACTCTGTGAGAAGTGACAAACCATAGAGAAGGCCCAAAGTAGGCATAGAGATGTAAAAAATAATACTAAAGAAGAGACACAGACAAGGTGCAGGAGCAGGAAGGGTGACAGAGTGGCTTTTTGTCCAAGCAGCCATGTTTATTTATACCAATGGGTGTCATTATTTCTTAGAGTATCAGTAAAGTTGCTTATGCTAGAGTTACACTTAACAGTTACAATATGCAATGTTAGGAGCTTTGTGCAGTTCTCAAGAAAGTCCATTGTCTAAAGTTATTATTAGGTAGGTAGCTCCAGGAACATGGTAGCTTGATGAAACATTGTAGTTATCTTTCAAACAAATTCTTCTATTCCCAGGAGCTATGTGCCTAAGATCAAGGTCAAAACCCTCCTGAAGAGCATTGCTACAGTGGTCAGGCATCCCATGTCTTTGACATGGGAGTTTCCCCATAATCAGGTATTCTGCATCCTTGCACAGAAACTTCCCAGAAGCCAAGAATTCTGTACCTTTTCCCAGAAACTTCCTAGTCCCTAAGCACGCCACAATCACGAAGAGTGTCAGAGACCCAAACACAAACACAGAACTCCTACACAGACACATCTGTGCAAATTCTACACAAGCGTGCACTTATTTGTTTTCCACATTGGTCACCAGTTTTCATCCAGGGCAATGATCACACCCATGGAAAATTTGTCCTGGCTAGAGGCATTTATTAAATTTATTATTATTATTACTTTTAGTTGTTGATAGCGCTTTATTTTTATTTATTTATATGTGGTGCTGAGAATCAAACCTTTGGTGCTTCACTTTCCCTAGTGCCTCACACATGCTAGGCAAGCACTCTACCACTCTACCCTGGCTAGAGGCATCTTGTTTGTCCAAATTTTCAGGGTGCCATGCTAGGACTTCTAGAAGTAGGAACCATGGGTATTATTAAACACATTATCATGCACAGGGAGCACCTCATCACAAAGAAGCATCTAGTCTCTTATGTAAATCCTGCTGAGGTTCAAGAACCCTGGTCTAGATTATAAATGCTATACAGGAAGGCACTTGGCCTTTTCTAGTTCACTTTTTGTCTCCAGAGTTTCCAACACAGTGATTATCTCATAGTAGGTAAAGGAGGGAGAACATAAATAAATGAAAGGGGAGAGGGAGACACACAGTATATTTTCAGGACAAACGTCAAGCCTGAAAGCAGAGGAATTATTAATTTGGCTACTAGTGCTACAGTCTCTGTGTCAAAAATTTCTCCCAGAAATTTTCCAGTTTAAGTCCAGTTGTTGATGTTGAGTCAAAAGCCCCTCCTCGAATATCAGGAAAGATTCCTTCTAAGCAGTAACCCCCAAATTCTGTATCCCCAGAATGCACAATGAATCATTGAGCACTTGACCTGCATTCACATATGCATGTGCACATGCACACACACACACACACACACACACACACACATGCATAAACTAACATATAGGCCATCAGAATTCACTGCCCCATGCTGGAGCTGGTAGCCTGGGAAGGTCTCAGGCCAACTTCAAGGAAACCCTGTTAACTTCTGATCCCATGCATTCCACAGTGGTCTGTGTGGTACTTCACATTCCCTTCCAAGTTGCCATTAAAGAAAATACAAGCTCTGGTGAGATGGAATGCTCCACAAAGCCAGCCCACTGCCTTCTTCTGTCTACCTGAGAAGACTTTTCTTGTTCCTGCTTCAGGCAGACATCTCTTCATGACAGTTTGAAAATCAAAGGACAGACCATTGACAGACCTCTGCATTCTATGCTCTGCTGGCCAAGCTTTATGCCACACTGGAGAATTCTACATTAAAACAAAGAGTGATGCTGCTCTGCAGTCACCTAGAGGTCTTTTAGTGTTCATGAAGCAGGCAAAGCAGAAGTCCATAAACACAGACCCTGGCCTGGATGGACCAGAGAGCAGTCTTGCTAGGAGCACCTGCAGAGCTATACTTATCTTCTTTTCTTGGGATGAAAAGTGCTTGTGTTTACCATGACATTTACTGTTATTATTCTATTTCTTTGACATTGGGACTTCGGTGAACCTGAAGGACATGCACTCCTAAGCTCTCTCTCTCTCTCTCTCTCTCTCTCTGTGTGTGTGTTTATGTTTGAGGGTGAATATTGGTATTGACTTCAGGAGCATTCTCCAACTGATGTACAACTGAACCAGATTTCTAGGCCATTTCAAATTTTATTTCAAAACAGGGTCTCATTAAATTGCCCTGGCTGTCTTCAAATTTGCAATCCTCCTGTTTCAAGCCACTTGGATTGCAGGCATGTACCACTGCACCCATCGTATGCCCTTTTGGGACTAGCAATTTCTATAATAGTCAGCTATCTCCCCAGCATATTCACCTTACTTAAACTAACAGATCCAGTTCTCTCTCTCTCTCTCTCTCTCTCTCTCTCTCTCTCTCTCTCTCTACCGTGAATTGAACTCAAGGACCCTCAACCACTGAGCCATATTTCCAGTCCTATTTTGTATTTTCTTTAGAGACAGGGTCTCACTGAGTTGCTTAGCACCTCACTTTTGCTGAGGCTGGCTTTGAACTCACAGTCCTTCTGCTTCAGCCTGCTGAAACACTGGTATTATAGGCATGTGCCACTGTGCCCAGCAGATCCAGTTCTCATGCCACCAATTCCCTCCCTTTTGGGCTTCCACACTACTAGGCCACTCTCTGCCTGCCCTAATTACACCAGGTTCAGGTACAAGAGAACCAGGAAGTGTCTTTGCCCCTAGAGCCGACTGAAATTACTGAAAAAAATACTCATCCTAAACCTCAACTTTACTTTCTGCACAAATGCAATGAAGTCTCATTCCTGTTTTCACCCTCACCTTCCATACCCTCTGCTTTCTGACAAATACTGATGCTTCCCACATGACCCTGAACAAGCATTTTAAGAAATTATAGAGGTCTTTTGTCTGTCAAATCTGTTTCTGAGTCTTACCATACCAGATTAAAATAAACCCAAGTTACCCTTGTAGCAATGCCAAACATGCAAAACTTCTCAATAGGGTCAGGGCAATTGCATCCATGACCTGCACCACTGGGCATGGGTCATGGGAGTGCACCCAGTCTTGTGCTTTCTATTAGGCACTCCCCATCTTCATGCGGGTGAACAGGACTGGCTGCTAGATGCAGGAGGGGAGAAAGGTTGCTGTGCAAACATGGTTCCTCTTGCACTGAATGTGTTCCTAGTCCCTTCATGGTCGGTGGTCAATTGGCTACCATGTTCTCCAGGGGGGTAGAGACGAGGAATCAACACACAAACTCTGGGATCTGGTGAGAGAAATGGCTGGAGACCCACCTCAGGTCATCATCCAGTAGCTCAGTTTATTTTTAGAATGCACACAACTGTTATAGGGTTTGAGTAGGGCATGCATTTCAGTCATACATAAGCAAGACAATAGCCATAGGCCAATCATCTTCTGCCTAATGTAACTGGACTGTGACGAAACTCTAAATATTGCTGTCGTGGCAGAAAGCAATCTGGAAGGGTCTTTAGCCCTTACTGAGTCAGGGGTTTCATGCCCTGAAGCCCCTGACTCTCGGTTTCCTGGCAGGGCAGTTTGGAAATACTAACCACAAGTGCTGAGGATGTGGTTTCACCCCATCCTGAAGGTGCTCCTGTCAGGCCTGAAGGAAGGTGGATTATTTCCGGCATTTCTGAGCTGCTAGTAGCTGCTAGCTGAGACTGAAAGTTATTCTAACATTGCACACACTCTCTTCTGCCATGGCTGCAAACTTGGATTGCAGAAGAGGCACAGGAACAGACAAAAGCCCTTGATAGTAAGGAGTAGAGCCTGACTTGGACCTAAGATTTAAATGCTATTTCTCCTGCCTCCTCCTCACTTACCTTCACAGTGGACAATACAAGGAGACTGGTCTTTTCTGGGCGTCTTTATAATCAGATTAGACTTTCTATGAGAAGAAAATAGCCTGTTGCCACCTTATGTGCTCTTATAGTTCCAATTGGTATTAGGGTCAGTGACCAGAACTCTGTGAGCCTCCAGGACTCAGGGCTATGGGAAAATGCTAGCCTGCACGGAAATGAGGACCTGTACAGTTCTAAAGAACTTTTCTGCTACAGTACCACGGCATTTTCTCTCTCTAGTCAATGCCCCTGGCTACATAGTACTTCATGGACACCGCAGTCCAATCGGCCTCAGCACACTGACACTTCAGGACTTTTGCAACACAGAGAACCCAGAGCCCATCTGTGCGGGCAGAAAAATGAAGCCTCTCCACCTAGTGGTCAGGAAGGGCAATGCCGGGGATCTGCACATCAGGACCCAGGATCTTCCATAAAAGAAAAATCGTGGTCCCAAACTTGTGAACTAGAGTGGTCACAGCGAAGAGACTGTGTTTTCAGAACTTCTTAAACAACGGATTGGCTCTTGCTTCCACTTCCAGAAAAAAACCGATGGTTCTTTCAGAACATGTTTTTTGTTCCAAGAAGAAAATTACCCACATCCCTGCCTGGTCTCAGTGGAGAGGCTATATCCCATTCATCAGCAAACTATCTGCTATCAGCAAGGAAAAAAAAAAAAAAACAGGCCTGAGGGTAATATCAATAAGAGAAACCCAAGACCCAAGTTACCCCGAAGGGTGAGATTTTTGAGGTCCTTTCCACAGACCAGAACCTGAAACTCAGGAAGAGTTTCCTCTGAGTCATAAAATCTGTAAAAAATTATAGTTAAGAATCCAATGAAAACTGATCAGCATAGACCAAAGTGAGCTAGGGTTGTTATGGCAGTGGGATCTTGACAGTCTGAAATCATCCAGCTGTCAGTCAAAAGTCAAGAGGTGGACATGGTAGGACTCTCTGGGAAGAACTTGGGTATCCCCCAATACAACTGGGACACAAGAGAGGCACACTGACTCTTCTCTAAGAGGTCCTGCTCTCTCCCTTGAGAGTGTCCCCTTCCCCTTGTCTTATTCATTCAATAAACTCATGCCTGTTATCCTGAGCAACATGTCTGAAATCTTTCTGATTTGAATATAAAAATCTGGATTTGAAGGAGGATCTTTGTTCTGCCTCAGTTTCCCAGAAGCCACTAACCCTGTATCACTAAATTTTTAAAAAGTTCTCATGATCTGCACTGATCTTGCTCCAGTTACACTCTCAAGATTTCTGGAATCCCAGTTTCTATCTCTTTCTGGAAAAGCCAAAGAGAGAATGTGTAAGATAGAGACAACCAACAGGAATATTATTCTCTTTCTCACACTCTAGTGGGGGGGGTCCACCATGAGAAAAAGTTGGACCTGGTTCCTGAGCGGCAAAGCTCTTTGGTCCTCACTGTAGCATCCAAATTGTCAATGGGGACAGGATGGTAATCATCCACAGTCTGAGAGCCCAGGTGATAGATGTCTCCACAAGATACATGCAGATTTCAGTTTCCACCACTTTTACAGAAAGATTTGCATGAGGAGTCCTTTGACCTTCCCCTTCTTTGTGTTTATGTGTGTGTGTGTGTGGGGGGTGCGGAGGCATGAATTGCAGGGGACCAGAAATGATGGGAGTAAGTTATTCCATGTTGAATCTGTGGCAGAATTTTCATGTTTGTACCACTGGACATGGCTGGTAGGGTGGATATTTAAATGCTGAATACTATTTTGTTTCTTACTCAAATGTTTATCCATAGACCTTATTCTGTATCCCAGTGTTACCACTGTATGGAGGCCTATGTATATATTTATATATACCTGATCTGGGTATAAGAATTTTAAATTGTGATTATCCTCTGTGGAGTTAGCCAGTATGACCAACATTAATTTTCCTCCCACATATTAGACAGTCTCTTTGCAGAATTCCATGCAGATCATCATGGAGCTACTTGTTAATTCTGTCTCCTTGGGGAATGAGCAAGTACACCACATAACCAACAAGAATATCATTGTTCTAAGGTTAGGTGAGAGTTCTGGAGAAGGGCCTTCACAGGCAGGATTTGGAGATAGCCAAGACAGGTTCAGAAGAAATACCCAAGTGTGGGTACTCCCCTAAATCTTGTCCCAGGAATTTACCACTTGTACGACTCACATTCTTATCCCCAAAGAAATCTAGACTGCATTATTTTTCCCTGGCAATATAATAGGTATAAAAATCCAGATTACATACTTGTAGAAGTTACAAAGAAAATATTTTCACATCATTTTAAATGTTTATTGGGCACTGAATATTTCTTTTCTGTTGCTACTCTTTTTGTTTTAGCTCCCTGCCCCTGGTAGTCCATTTATCAGTCATCTCCACTGTACTTTTTGTTCTTTTACAAGTCTTAAAAACTAACACCTTTACCACCAGTAAATTATTGACACATACAGGAGTAAAGGTTATGCAAACAAATGAGGTAAAAGTAATTTACACTTTTTTTTATTGTGCCATAACCCCCTCCTTCCCCCCACACAAATTACTATAGCCCTATCAGTTAAGGAGTGTGTCCTCACATGCCTTCATAATATTTAAGTAAGAAATATCATTTCTTGCAACACTTCAGCCTTTCAATGCTGGTGGAATGTGATGTGACTCAAATATACCTTCATTCAGCCATGCTGCAGGGAGAGTGTACATGTGTCCTAGTGGGTTGCATCAGTATCATTGGGTTGTCATGACAATGCCACAAATGGGGTTAAACAGAAATTCATTTTTGCTAATACCAAAGATGTATATCAAGGTGCTTGCTGGAATAATTTGATATGTAGATTGCCATCTTCTATTTCTATATTTGCACGGCATTTTCCTGTGCTTCTCTGTGTTCTTATTGCTGCTTTTTATAAGTAGAAAAAGTTAATTCGATTAGACTTTAAACCAATTAATCGTGTTAACATTAATCATGTCTTTAAGATCCATATATTAAAAAGAGTCACAATCTGAGGCATTAGGTATTCAAAACATCCATATAAGAGATTTGTCGAGAGGACACTTCAGCTGGTTACAGAAACTAGTCTCCTTCTGAAGACATACTCCCAGGAAAGGAAATACTGAGTGAAGGGATATGCCCAGGTAACATTTTAATAGCTACAGTCAGATTACATCCCATCATAGAAGGGCTGCTGAAGTTACATTGCCACAAGAAATCTCTAGTTGTAGCTGCTTCTCTGCATCCAGGATTCTCTGAGTGTTAGCATTTTGGTTAATCTCTTGTCCATGTGGCAATTTGAATCACACTGTTTCTTTCGTTCTTTTTCTTCTAATTTCTCAACTGACAACCTTAAGTTACTTTTCAGTTGATTATCAGCTATTTACTTTTTTTTTCTTCCCTACATCATTCTCAGATTCTGGAAACTATATTGTGCTTTTCTGTACCCTGGGTCTCTAAGCAACTTGGTTTGACATAGCTTTGTTACTGAAGACTTCCCTTAACATGCAAAAAGTATAAAAAATAGTCTCTCAAGTCAAAAGAACCTCCTGGGATAGCTTCTCTAGGCTCTCTCTTTAAAATGGCAAAGAAATAATAGTATTTCTCTAAATGGACATCCCCTATACCAGGAAATCAGACTTTGAGAAGCTTAGAAGAAATTCCATAGGTTCTATCCTGGGTACTTCTCAGTTCTGACACATGCTGCTGATAAAGCATCTGATATCTAGATGCCTGTGTTTCCTCATCTCTACAATTGGATGTTTTTAAAGGACTCAGTTGGTTTAATGAATTCTTCAGGACTATTGATAAGTAGGTGCTGTTTCTCCACACCTGACAAGACACCTTGAAGTTACTGTGCAGACACTGCTTAACCATTATTTGAAACCTTATCAATTTTCTTTTAGAAACTTATAACATTTTTATCATGGGCACTCATGTCATCCATGTGCCAAAATAAAATACGTCAACTCTTCCTTGTTTGCAATCCAGAGTCCAATTCTCTGATGTTTCATGGTAGTGACAATAATTATATGCCCTCCTTGGCCTGCTTTTACTCTGTGCCCTCATTAAAAACAAACAAACAAAACAAACAAACAAACTAAAAAACTGTTGCATGCCTCTATAACCCATGCCCCTCTTTGTTTTGAAAACATAGGATTTAGTGGTGCTTTGCATCCTTCCAGATTAGCTTGTTCTATAATTGTTAAACCCTGAATAACTTACCACATTGCTGGGAGCCATTAGCCAAGTAGGTATGACAATTTCCTTGCCAGCGTACCCCATGTTGCTGACATGTTGCAGTGACATTGAATGTAGGTGACCTTGCTCAAGGACCAAGGCAGATTAGGGTGTTCCCGGTTTTAAGATAATCGTGTTTAGGGCGTTCCCAGTTTAGGTTCCAGGTTTAAGGTTTAAGATTATTCCTGCTGGGAATAGGGCGTATCCTGCTGCCTGAGTTCCCCTTGAGTTCTCAGACTCAGACAGTATATTTTGGAGATAGAAGCCCAGTGGGAGTGGATTTGGGAAGAGAACGTGGATTTCCCCAGAACGTGATTGTAGACGGCTGGTGTGAGTTCGGGAATAAAGAGTTGCTGTTTGAATCTACAAGCTGTGTGGTGGCTCGTGATTGTGTGCCCAGCCAGACTGCGGCATTTGTGCCCAGCCAGACTGCGGCATTTGGCGGCTCGTACGGGGAACGTCTAAAGCTTGGAGGTAAGTGAAATTGCTTGCCCCTGAGGAAGAGCGAAAGAATGGGTGACCAACTCAAAAAACAATGTGTTATTGTTTTGATTTATCTTGTTTTTGTTTCAAGCTGCCTATCCCTAGAAATTTCTCAGGCAAACTGGAAAAAATGGTTGAATAAAGGTTTGAAGTTTGTCGGCCCTGAGGAAGAGAAAATTGATACAACGATTTTTTATTCCGTTTTTGTTTCATTCAGTTTCGGCTTTGTTTTGTGCTATCTTATTGGGTTGCGTTATCTTTATAGTAGATTAGAAATTAGTAAAAAACAAACCGAAAAGATGTTAAGTAAATTGTTAGAGGTTCAGACCATGGAGAAAGACATTTTAGATCAAACAAAAGAGAAGGTCTCTCGAGCTAGTCAGACAGAGGAAGAAAATTTAAAGGAAAAGGGGTTGTTAGGAAAAAGGCCACAACAGGAGGCTGTTACTAACTCCGTTTTATCACAAGAGGGCGTAATTCAACCAACAGCCCCACCGATGGAGACAGCTGAGTGGCCCTCAAACCACGTAGTTGATAAATGGGATCCTGAGACAGGACCTCAAAGATTAGCATGCCCTGTACTTGAACAGGCAGGAGGGCAGCGAATTCACCGTGCTTTAGATTTTAAAACAGTGAAGCAGTTAAAGGAGGCTGTAACAACCTATGGTCCCCAAGCTCCCTTCACGGTAAGCATGGTTGAGTCCATTACTAACTTGGACATGACGCCAGCAGATTGGGCTAGCATGTGTAAATCTGTACTAAATGGAGGACAATATTTGTTATGGAAGGTTGCCAATGAGGAATTTTGCGCGGAGACAGCTAGGCGAAATGCAGCAGCCGGTTACCCTCAAAGAAATCTAGATATGTTGTTAGGAAAAGGACCTTATGAGGGTCAACGGCAACAAATTGAATATGATCCTGCTATATATGCACAAATTGCTGCAGACGCAGTTAGGGCATGGAAGACTTTACAAGGACATGGAGATTTACAAGGTCAACTATCTAAGGTAATACAGAGAGCTAATGAACCTTACTCTGACTTTGTAGATAGGCTAATTCAAACGGCTGCCAAAATTTTTGGGGATACAGAACAAGCAATGCCATTAATAAAACAACTGGCTTATGACCAAGCAAATCGTTGCTGCAGAGAGGTTATTAGACCATGGAGACATGAAGATTTAAACACATATATTAAATTATGTAGAGATATTAATGAACAAGGGCAAGTCTTGGCAGCTGCAGTACAACAGGCTTTAGATGCCAGGCCAAAAACATGCTATGATTGTGAACAAACAGGACATTTTAAAAGGAATTGCCCCATAGGAGGAGGGTTTAACAAAAGTAGGTATCAAAGGAATAGAATACCAGGTATTTGCCCACGATGCCGTAGAGGGAGACATTGGGCTAATGAATGCCGTTCTCAAACCACCATTGAGGGTACTCCTTTATCAAAAAACGGACAAAGACCAGGTATTTATCCACGATATCGTGGAGAAAGGCATCAGGCTCCATTGCCAAAAAACGGACAGGGGGGCCCAATGCTCCGGGGCCCACAACCACAAATATACGGGGCAGTGGAGGATCCCAGCAACACCATCAGGGTAGTGCCCAGGACACATTGTCCATTAAATCCCTCATCAGACAAACCCGAGGGAGCGCAGGGTTGGACATCTGTGCCTCTGCCAGAGCAGTATTAACTCCAGAGATGGGAGTTCAAATCATTCCCACAGGAGTAAAAGGACCTCTTCCCCAAGGAACAGTAGGCTTATTATTGGGACGTAGTTCATCTACATTAAAAGGACTTATGATAAGTCCTGGGGTAATTGATCCCGATTATGTAGGTGAAATAAAAATTATAGCTAGTTCTCCAAGAGGTATATCAGTAATTTCACCTGGAGATAGAATAGCACAGTTGTTAATAATACCCAGCCTACATAATAAATTTCCTAGTCATAGTGTAGAAAGAGGTTCCAGGGGATTAGGCTCCACAGGTGTAGATTGGGCTATGTTGTCTTTAAATTTAGATTCTCGCCCAATGCTAAAACTAAATATTCAAGGTCACGAGTTTAATGGACTACTGGACACAGGAGCTGACCTTAGCATCATATCTCGTCAAGAATGGCCAAAACATTGGCCATTAAAACAAGCCACTCAAACGCTTCGAGGCCTAGGAGTGGCGACTAATCCCCATAGAAGTTCTATGATATTAGATTGGAAGGATCCTGAAGGATGTGAAGGAACTATACAGCCATATGTATTGGATCATCTTCCTATAAATTTATGGGGACGAGATGTCCTAGATCAATTAGGTTTGACGTTAACAAATAACATCAATCCTAATGCGCCCACTACTAGGGCTAGACAAGGCTTTAGGAAAGAAAAAAGATTAGGAAAACAAGGGCAAGGTATAGCAGCACCAGTACAAATAGATCAAGGAACAGACAGACATGGGTTGGATTTTCAGAAAGGGCCACTGAGACAATCAAAATTACTTGGAAATCAGAAAGACCAGTGTGGGTTCCTCAGTGGCCCCTGACAAAAGAAAAGACACAAGTAGCCCATGATCTGGTCAAACAACAATTAGCGGAAGGACATATACAACCTTCCATATCTCCCCATAATACTCCCATTTTTGTCATCAAAAAGAAGTCTGGTAAATGGAGATTATTGCAAGATTTAAGAGCCATTAATAATGAGATGGTTATTATGGGACCTGCTCAATCAGGGATTCCTCAATTGTCTGCTTTGCCAAAAACTTGGCATGTTTTAGCTATAGATATTAAAGATTGTTTTTTTTTCAATTCCAATTCATCCCTAGGATAGTCCACGTTTTGCATTTACTATCCCTGCATTAAATCATGAAGGTCCTGATCAGAGATATGAATGGAAAGTACTCCCTCAAGGGATGGCTAACAGTCCAACTATGTGTCAAATATATGTTAACAAAGCAATCCAGCCACTTAGAAATCAAAATCCTGAACTACAAATATTTCACTATATGGATGATGTATTATTGGCACATAAAGATAAAAACATATTGCTGGAATGTTATGCCACACTTACAAACTTATTAAAAAATTATAATCTAGAGATAGCAATAGATAAAGTACAATTAAATTTTCCAATTAATTATTTAGGAGTTCTACTATCCTCAACCATGGTCCGTCCACCAAAAATTCAAATACGAGTAGATCAACTCAAATCACTTAACGACTTTCAAAAGTTATTGGGAGACATAAATTGGATAAGGCCTTATCTAGGTATACCAACAGGAGAATTGGGACCTTTATTTGATATTCTAAAAGGTCCATCAGATCCAAATTCACCCCGCATGTTAACTCCTAAAGCAAGAAAGGCATTAAAAATTATTGAAACATATATGGAAAATATGCATTTGGATAGAATTGATATAAGTTTGCCTTTATTATTTATTGTACTACCAACAAAAAATATTCCTACAGGAGTATTTTGGCAAGAAGGTCCATTATTGTGGATACATTTATCTTATTCTCCTAACACTATTCTTACTAGGTATCCTGAGGCTGTAGGACAATTAATACTCAAAGGAATAAAAGCAGCGAAGGGAGTGTTTGGAATTTCTCCCAATAAAATTATTACTCCATATACTATGGATCAAATTGATGAGTTAGCTAATGAGTTAAATACTTGGGCAATAATCATGTGTAAATCTAATGTTTCATTTGATAATCATTTACCATCTAATCCTTTGTTGTCTTTTTGGTCTAAGCATCCTGTAGTTTTTCCTAAAATGACAAGAAAAACACCTATCATGAATGCTCCAAATATATTCACTGATGTGTCAAATAATGGTACAGCAGCAGTAGTTACCCCTGATCAAACTTTTACATTTTTAGTACCCAAACAATCAGCTCAAAAGGTAGAGCTTAATGCAGTTTTACAAGCTTTTTTTATGTTTAAAGATTCTGTATTTAATTTATTTTCTGATAGTCAGTATGTAGTTAATGCTATAGTATCTCTTGAAGATGCTGGTAGGATTTCCCCTTCTTCTACTGTTTTCTCTTTGTTTTCCACTATACAAAGTCTAATCTGGGACAGAAAAGATCCATTCTTTATAGGACATATTAGGGCACATACAGGATTGCCTGGAGCCCTTAGTTTAGGCAATGATTTAGCAGATAAAACTACACATGACATACATATTTTCTCTACATTTGAAGAAGCTACAAATTTTCATAAAAGGTTTCATGTTAATGCTAATACTTTACAAAAGCGTTTTAAAATAACTAAGGAACAAGCCAGACATATAATAAAACAATGTCAAAATTGTGTGACATTTTTACCACAAGTTAATCTTGGAGTCAATCCTAGAGGACTGATACCTAACCATATTTGGCAGATGGACGTCACACACTTGCCAGAATTTGGAAAATTAAAATATTTACACGTTACAGTCGATACTTCTTCTGGATTTTTGATGGGCTCCCTTCATGCCGGAGAAAAAACTAAAGATGTTATAGCTCATTGCTTACAAAATTTTGCCACTGTGGGCATTCCTAAACAGTTAAAAACCGATAATGGTCCTGGCTATACCTCTACCTCTTTTAAACAATTTTGCTCATCATTTGGTATTACTCATATAACAGGAATCCCATACAATCCACAGGGACAAGGCATAGTTGAAAGAGCTCATCAACCTATTAAAACATACTTATTAAAGCAAAAAGAGGGAATTGGAAGGGGGTATATATCCCCCAAAGATAAACTTAAAATAACGCTTTTTACTCTAAACTTTTAAAATTTGGATTCATCAGGACTTAGTGCTGCGGAAAGGCATATGTATCCAAAAAATGTACATAAGCCTAAAGTACTTTGGAAAGATATTCTAACAGGACAATGGAAAGGTCCTGACCCAGTGATTGTCTGGAGTCGGGGGTCTGTTTGTGTTTTTCCACAGGGAGAACAGCAGCCCATTTGGATTCCAGAGAGATTAACTAAAACAGTTTCTACAGATCGAAAAGAAGATGATTTGACTCAAATCCATAACAGCTGATATCCAGAACTCCAGCTTGGCCATTCTTACATCTGTGACAGTGATTAACCAGGATGCTTTTTTCAATAGCTATTTTATTATTGCATTTTTCCACATCATAAGGTTCTATTTTTATTTTTTGAGCTCATACAAACCTAGGTTAATGTTTTTCTGATCAGTTTTATTTTTTGACTGTGGAGTTTTTAAACATTGCAATGGAGATTTCACCCAGGTAAAGCTACAAGGCCTTTACTATTTTCTTATGTGTTGTACGTTTGTATACACTCTTGTGTTTTGTGTTGTATGTCTGTATGTGCGTATGTCCATATTTCTTATATGAGGAGCGCTCATGAAAAAATGGATCCGAATTATTATTATTTTTTTTATTCACGTGATTTAAATGGTTTAATTTAAATTATGTAAACAGCTGTTAAGGATTGTTTTTAAAGGTGGTTAACAGATCTGTTTGTTTACTAATTTAAATTAGGTAAAAAGCTGTTAAGGATTGTTTTTAAAGTAGGTTAACAGATCTGTTTGTTTACTTTCACCTTTCCTTTTCATTATATTTAATAATTCTTTTCAGGATAATGTCTCTTTAGCATCATTGCCAGAATTCCTATCTCCATCCCAGTGCCGGTGAAGAACTCAACAAGTAATGCTCAATCAAAGAGTCAACTTACTTTGGGAGGAAACGGATTTGGGGAGGAAATGGACATATTGATAGATTCCTCTGCTTTGAACTGCTTGCAGAACTTGCCTGGACTATGTAACTATCGTTTGGTGCAGCGAATTGTGGTAATGCTGGCATATCTTTGCTGATGGTGTCACTAGTGATGCAATTTTTATTTCCTTGCCAGCGCACCCCTTGTTAATGGTGGTAGTGCTGACATATCTTTGCTGATGGTGTCACCAGTGATGCAATTTTTCCCAAGGAGCCGTCAATTGGCTTGGTGTCGTGGCATTTCTGTATCCTCCTCCCTTCTGCTAGTGATGGTCTAAAATTTGGGGGCCAATGGCTTATGCTGGACCGGTAGTCAGTGACGGGTATGATCCAATTGCAGTGGTATCAACCTAAGAGAGGAGGCTGACGCCTAAAGGTCAGTTTTCCGATGACGGGTAAGAACCATATGTTGAATTGGACAACCTACCAGGCACGGTCCATAAGCCACATTAACCTCACTCCCCCACTGGCACCAAGGCCAAATTTGGGGGCCAACAGAGGTGAGGCAAAGAACCTCACCCCCCCCACTGGTGCATAGACCTATCCACAAGTATGGCTGTATGCTGGACCGGTAGTCAGTGACGGGTATGATTCAATTGCAGTGGTATCAACCTAAGACAGGAGGCTGACGCCTAAAGGTCAGTTTTTCCCATGACGGGTAAGAACCATATGTTGAATTGGACAACCTACCAGGCACGGTCCTTAAGCCACATTGCTTGTTGTTTAATTAATCAGAAGGGGGGAGATGCTGGGAGCCATTAGCCAAGTAGGTATGACAATTTCCTTGCCAGCGTACCCCATGTTGCTGACATGTTGCAGTGACATTGAATGTAGGTGACCTTGCTCAAGGACCAAGGCAGATTAGGGTGTTCCCGGTTTTAAGATAATCGTGTTTAGGGCGTTCCCAGTTTAGGTTCCAGGATTAAGGTTTAAGATTATTCCTGCTGGGAATAGGGCGTATCCTGCTGCCTGAGTTCCCCTTGAGTTCTCACGGGACTCAGACAGTATATTTTGGAGATAGAAGCCCAGTGGGAGTGGATTTGGGAAGAGAACGTGGATTTCCCCAGAACGTGATTGTAGACGGCTGGTGTGAGTTCGGGAATAAAGAGTTGCTGTTTGAATCTACAAGCTGTATGGTGGCTAGTGATTGTGTGCCCAGCCAGACTGCGGCACCACATACTCAATATCAACCTATATTTTGATATTTAAAGAGGTGCTGAGGTGAATTCTAGATGGTGTTTGCCCTTGATGTAACCTGAACCAGGATTCCCTGGATCCTGGAATGGGAACCTCAAGGTGACACAGATACATAAGAAAGTTCTGTTTGTGTTATGTTATATAATACATAGGACTGGATTTTACATACATATATCACAAATCCTGCTTTTCTGAATAACTGTCTCTTTCCAAGTCTGATGAAAATAAGGGATGTTGCAAGAATTTTGTGATCTGGTGGAGGGATTTTGGCTTTGGAATCAGACACAGTTCATCTTGAGTCCCAGCCCAGCTGTTCATTAGTTTTGGGAGTTTGTCCATAGGAAGAAACAGATATTACATCCTGGTCATTAGTTCTAAGCCCCAATTGTGAGATAAATTTGAATTTAATGTATTTAAACAATAGAGTCAAGGCCATGGAAGATCATGGTGTATGTGACCCCAAGGTCTTCAGACCCCATCTCCTTGTGTTTGCTATCTGATATCTGCAATGGGAAAGAACCTGTGATAACAATCAAGTGGGAAAGAATAATCTACTTTTGGACACTTCCTGGTTGGAGGTTCCTGTTCCCATGGAGGGCATTGTTCTCCTACTTTTTGGGCCTGAGGAGAAATATTAGGAGATCAGGACCTTGACTCACTGATATCAGGGGACCCATAGCTCTGAAAATTTGCCTACTGTGAACTGAGATATGACAGAGAGATTCACACTTGATGGTGTAGTTCTCAAAATGTTACTGCAGTTACTGGTGTGGAGTCCTTGCTTCCCCAAATGCTGAAGCATAACATCAGAGAAGCACATGGAGGCAAGTTTAGAGTGGAAAGTAGAAGCTTTATTAAGGACAGCAGAAAAGACTTCTCCTGGAGGAAAAAGGGGACCCATGAGGTGGAATCCATGTTAGGGGGAGGCCTTCCCTCTTTTATAGCTAAGGTCTTCTTTTCACTTTCCTGCTTTGTTCCTGGTCTTAATTCTGTTATCTTGTGATGATAGAATGTAGGTGGGAAGACCCAAAAGGTGAGGGGCAGATGGGCTGGAGGAATAATCTGGGCAGGAAGGGCCTGGGGAGGCCTGGTTTGCTGGGAGCTGCCTCATTAACATTTCTTTAGAATGGGCTCTGGGCTTTGGGAACATCAACCTTTCAATTTCCCCAAGTGCTGCTCTGCTTTCCTGGGCTCCATTCTCAACATGGCCTTCATTTTCAATTTTACTGGATATTAGACCTGATTTACCTAACTACACTAACTACCTATCTTTAAATCTGGCTTCAAAAACACATACTTTATTAGTAGTATTTTATTAGTCACCTAAGTGTACTATGCTGGGTTATGTTATTAAAATCAATTTCAGCTGTTTCTTTTTCTATTGTTAATGTGAATACTAAAAATATCTAAATTACCCTTGTGCTGTTTTCATTGGATATTGTCGCTTTAGGAGGTTGCTTTCCAGTTCAATCTGCCTCCTAACAAGAGCAGAGAAGTAAAATGAAATTTTATAGTAATTGTCACTATATCACTTTCAACCATTAATAATATATAGGCATATGTAATCCATAAACTGAAATTATATGCAAGGTTAAATGAAAATGTTATGCTGGTTGGAGGCTCTGGGGTGCAATTCCCAGACCTCGAAAGAAAACAAAACAAACCCCGCCCCCTAACCAAAAAAGACCCCCCCAAAACAAACAAACAAACAAACAAACAAACAAACAAAAAAACAAACCACGATGCAACCAAGAACCTGCCATTGTAGCCTTATTCAAGCCTAGATTGGACATATACCTGTCACTCAAAAAGAAGGCTCATACTGGGGGGGGGTGGGGGGGGTGGGCACCCTCCGAAGCCCTGTCCAATCAGGAGCACTTCGTGACAACTGTCCAATCCTGTGTGCAGCCAGCGAGAAGGGGGCGGGCTTCCTCAATCTCGTTGGGTCCTTTTCTCCCGTGTCCGCCATTCCTGCTGTTCAGCTGTAGGATCGTCTTTCACGATTGGAGTCCCCGGTTGCGGTGCTCTGCGGGTGCTGAAGATCCCTGGGTCGTAGGCTTGGCTTCTGAGCACGGGGAAATGGTGAGTGTGGCGTGGCATCCGGAGCCTGAGAGGGAGGCGGGCGGCGGGCGGCGGGCGGCAGCGGGAGGGGAAGCAGAGACTGTTGGAACCGTGGCTGTGGTGGGAACGGGAGCCGGCCGACGCGACTCCAGGCAATCTCGCTCTGCTCTGCAGGCTTGAGCCTTCCCAGTACCCCCCGTCAGTCCCACTGGCCCTCAGTCCCAGTAACCCCCCTCAGTCCCACTGGCCCTCCAGATGGCGAGTGTGCCCGGGGCAGAACCGCGAACAGCCTTCCCCCCCCCAAGGGCACCCTCAGCTCCCGGTTCTAACCCTATCTGGCCGCCTTGTGCCTGCAGCCAGTGTCTTCCCAGATGGTGGTGGCTGACTGGGGGCACGATTATCTTCATCCAGTCTCCACCTGCGGGTTTCCCGCAGGAGAGGAGGTGTAGGATATAGGGAACTCGCTTCTTCCTGAGCTAGCTCGTTTGCATTTTTGCTTCATTTTTTTTCTTTACTTTCTTTTTGTAAGTATAGGTATAGTTTCATAATATGCATGGATGTCAAGTAAGGCGAAGTACTTCTTTTGCTCCAATCATTAAGTTTCTTGGCTAAATTCATATTTATTTTAAGTTTGTGGATGAATGTCAGAACTTTATGCATCTTTATTTATTTAAAATTTATTTATTTTGCATTATGATTTTTTTATTTGTTTTGATTAGTTACACTTGACAGTACAATGATCTTGACATATCATACATTTGAATCAGAAAGGGTATAAATCTTCGTAATGATTTTCCTAACATAATTGTACAAGCATTCTGTTTGGATTTGCATTTATTTCCCTGTTTGCTAAAGATGTTGAAAGTTTTTCACATAATTGTTGGCCATTTGGACTTTTTTTTGAGAGGTTTCTGTTTCCTTTATTTGCAAAAATAATGAATGGATAATTTGGTTTTCTTTTCATGTTGAGATTTTTAAAATTCGTCATATATTTAATATTAAACATTTGCCAGATTAAAAAATGACAAAGAATTTCTCTCATTCAGTGTGTTGTCTCTTAATGCTGTTAATTTTTTTTTCTTTGCCAAGCAGAAGCATTTTTATTTTGATGCCATGTGTTTGTTCTTGATATTATTCCTTGAGATATAGGAGTAGTTTTGAGGAGGTTGCTAATGAAGCCAGATTTAAAGTTAGGTAGTCAGTGTAGTTAGGTAAATCGGGTCTAATATCGAGTGAAATCTAAAATGGAGACCATGCGGAGAATGACTCCTGGAAAACACAGGACAACTCATGGAAGTCCCGAAAAGGCCCTAGGCCAAAGTCCACCTCAAAGAAATGTTAATGAACAGCCCCCAGCAAAAAGGTGCTGACTCAGAAGTCCTTCCTGACCAGATTACTTCTTTGGCCCACCTGTGTCCCACCCCTCGGTCCTTCCCACCTACATTCCATCACTGAAAGAACTATAAAAAGGGGAGACAACATCCCTTCCACGGATTCCACCTCTTGGGTCCCCTTCTTCCTCCGGGAGAAGTCTTTTCTGCTGTCCTTTAATAAACTTCTAATTTCTACTCTGACCTTGCCTCGGCGTGCTTCTTTGGTGTTATTCTTCAACATTGGGGAAGCAAGAACTCGTCACTGGTCAACAGCGGTAACATATTGGAGGTCCCACCGAGATTCTACACCGAGGTAAGTGCACACACCCCATGTCTGTTTGAGGTGCATCTTTCTCTCTATTTCTTTCTGGAGGGTAAGGTGGGAACCCGACGGCTACTTAAACGCAATTAGTGCAGCCGCCACTCTTCAAGACTCGGGTGAGAGGTTTCCCGGCCTAGGCAGCTCTCAATCACCTGTTCAATACAGAGCAGGCATGTTGGGTTCTGCCAAAGCCGCTTCCAACTTTTCTGTCTGGGCCTGGAGAGCAATTGGCGTAAGTACACAGTGTCCCGAATCCCGATCTGCCTCGGATGCGTGGAGGTGGAGGAAGGAGTTTGGAACAACTGCGGAATTCCGGTCTGGGCTACACTCAGAGGATTCCTAAGGTTCCTTTCTCTTGAGCCCCTTTCCGACAGCCCTCAGGGGTATCTAGGGTGATCGGTAGATGAATGGCACTGAGGGAAAGCCCCAATCACATTTGCCTCTGTATGGGCCATGCAACACTCCCAACCCCGCATCCATTCCTCCTGGATGCTCCCCTTCCTTCGCAGGTCAGAAATGTTAGCAATTCAGGTTGTAGGACTGAGAGAAAGGCATGGGATAATTAGCAAAATCTGCCCAGGTTCCCTAAGATGCATAGGTAAATTTCACTAGTCTGTTTTATCGCCCCAATGTTTAAAATGTGTTGTGTTCCCTAAGCTGCTAGAGAGGCATTTTTAGAATCAACTCCTCTGGTAATCTGCTACCTTACAACCAGTAGATATCCCTTAACACTTAGGAGGCTCCTTTAGTCTACAGAGCAAAGGCAATGAAAGAGCACACGATTCTCTTTTGCAATGGGTTTTTAGTGGCCGGGAGGATAAGCAGTAATGCCCTTAAGTCTGAATCCTCCCAGGGTCTCTGGCACAGGGCAAACTGAGACCCTAGCACTTTGCTAAAGGGGACCAGAAACCCCTTGGCAAAGCAAGGTGAGAGACGGGTTTTCTGGACCGTTTAGGAAGCTCAAACTTAGGGAGACGTCCCTAATGAGAACAGTTTTCTCTGGCGCAGCGTGGGCGCCTGAGTCCTGTTCTTCTCACTCAGACGGGAGCTTCTCTCTCTCCAATACGCCAGGTGCACCACTAGCCTGCGTATTGAAAAATTGGGATAAATTTGAACCTCAGACGCTCAAGAAAAAGCACCTTATTTTCTTGGCCTGGCCTCAATACAAACACTCTGATGAAGAAACCTGGCCACCAGAGGGAAATATCAATTTTAATACAATTTTACATTTTGATAAAATTTACAAAAAAGGAAATGGTGTGAGGTGCTGTATGTTCAGATTTTCTTTGCTCTAAGGGAAAATCCTAAATTATGCCAACAGTGTAAAGTAGACTTAGCTATGATATCTGCCATGAAGAGAAAAAATCTTGGACTCACTGAGGAAAAAGAATCAAGAGAAAAATTTGGGCCGATCAAAGTACATACCCCCTTCCCCCTTCAAGACCTAAGGCAGATAAAAACTGACTCTACTGGAAAGTTAGGAGATATGCCAGATTGCCTGGGATTGGATCTATCCAAAGGAGCTAATCCTGTAAGTAAAAGGGAAACTGAGGATTCCCAGCAGCTGCCAGAGCCATTTTCGCTTTGGGGAATTTCCTCATTCTTCCCTGCACTGTAAGGATTGCTCCATCTCTGTCCACTTAAAAAGAAGGGACACTGAATGCAGTAAAGTCAGTCACACTGAGACCCTTGATTTTACACCCATAGTTGCCCCTCTGTGAAAACATCTGGTCCACTCATGGGAAATCTAAGGTGCCACTGATAGGAGTCATAATTAAATGGAAGTTAAAAACCCGGAGAGATTTTTTTCTTATCTGGTCTGTTTTAAAGGTTATTATAAGTTGTTTCTTGGGGATGATCTTGGCTAAATGTGTGTCTAAAAGATGATTTTTTTATTGTAACATCTGGTATCTAAATGAGTTTGAAGCATTGCATAATCTTGCAGTTAAAAGTTGGGGTTAGGTAATTGTTTAGTTTGATTTCAGATAATTCATGCCAGAGAACTTAAATACTTAGGATAGAAAATTGGAAGTAGTAACTCCCAATCATTTAGTTTTATTTTGAACTGGGTAGCCTGAGAAGATTTCACTAGGTGTACCAGTGCATTAACTTGGGCAAGGATAGTAAATTATGATATGTTATCTGTTCCCCTCAGTGTGTAAGATTTAGGAAAAATGATGAATTGGAACGTTGGTCTGGCTTATTGAAATAACATTGAATAGCAACAGTCTTAAATTTTTAAAGCTTAATTTTGGATATACATGGTAGTGTGTGGTTCTCTTTTAAGATTTTTTCAGGTGATTTAATGTAACTTAATACTACTTTAGGAACTTCAGAACAAAGGAAGTGACTTAATGATCCTAAAGAAATTTCTTCTGATAGTAGAGATCCTATTTTCAGTTTTGTGTGAGCAAGTTTTTCTAGTGTAGGAAAATGTAAAGGTATGAAATTTTGTAAATTGTATCTTAAACTTGTATCATAATTTTCAACATCCAAACCTGAAAATTGTGACTTATGGTTAAAATGCCTTAGGCGTGAGGTTTCTGCTCAGAATTCCAGTTTTCCCAGTTCCTTCCAGACCTCAGCCAGGACTTAAGCTGATATGCAAACAGAAGAAGCCTGGGGCTCAACAGAGGGCAGATTTCAGGCCCAAGGAAAAAAAAAGAGTTAAAGTATCTTTTTACCTGAACTCAAACTAGACCCCAACCAAAAAGTAAATTATATGGTATTTACTAATTACTGGCCAGTCATCTTTTTTTAGGACTCTTGCTTTTTCTTAGATTCTGTATTTTTTGAGCTCGTGATTTTGATCCTACAGACAAGTCAATGTTTTTCTGATAAGTTCTATTTTTGATCAACTGGAGTTTTTTTTAAACATTGCAATGAGATTTCACCTGAAAAAGCTAAGGCCTTTACTATTGTGTTGTGTTACACTTGTGTTACGTGTTGTATGTCGGTATGTCTTTGTGTATGTCTATATCATGCAGGGATATGACAATTGACAGATGAGGAGCGCTCATGAAAAATTTTTAAAAAATGGATCCAAATATCTTTGATTCACGTGATTCAAATGGTTCAATTTAAATTGGGTAAACAGATGAAAGTAAAGATGTCTTTAAAATTAAGCTTATAAGTTTTTCTAGATGTTCAAAAAGGCCCTAATAAAATGTTAAATCTGCTTAAATTCAAAAAATTTACAAGTATTCAAAATGTGAACAGAAGGTTAACAGATAAAAGAAACTAGAAGGTTCTAGATATGGATTTAATAGAGGGAAAATGTGTTTCTGGATAAGAGTATATGATTAAGTAATTAAGAGGGTTTAAGTAAATGATATAAAAAAGGTCTGTGTAAGTTGCTTATAAGTGTAGGTTTTTGAACAAGTAATCTTAAAGAAATTAAACAGCTGGTCAAACAAGTGCTGTTGTTTTAGAGAATTGTGCTATGTTATTTCTTTAAAAAGCTAAACTTGATTAATATAAAAACATCAATGTAATTGTGGTGTTAATGTGTCCATATCTTCCAGGTATAGAAGTCTATAAGGTAGAAGCTTTAGAAAGAGCATTATATCAAGCTGGTGTTCTCAAGTTGTATGGTAATTTTAGGCTTAAAAAAGAAAAACATGTTGGAGATTTATTTATATCATTTGTGTTCTATAACTGGACTTGTTATCAATAAGATATGTAAAGTTCTATGTTACTTTTTACACTGAGATACAATTTAAATGTATTTTTAAGTTAATGAGAGCCTAATCTTTGTGAAGGTTTTATTGCAAAACACAAAAGTACTTTGCTACTTTTCTACAAAAGGTTAAAAGCTTTCAGTCTTTCTTTAATTCATGTTTTAGATGTGATATTCATGTTGTGTTTGCTCAAGTTCACAACAATTTATGTAGGCTTTGTAAAATGATGTTTGAAAAGCAAAGATCAGTGATCAGTTTCAGAACTACAGTACTTAAGATTTATGAAAAGCCCTGCCTTACTTGAGATAAGGCTCTGTCCCATCTCACTACATGTGAAAGTGACTATGAAAGAAGTAGGCCAGATTTCAGTACAGTTAAAGTTGTGTCCAAAAGTAGTTTTTTGCCAAGATTATTAGGATCTCAAACAGGGAATTATGATGTATAACCCTGCCAGAATTCAAGGTAGCTATTATATAAGCTAAATGTTTTTACTCTTGATAATTTTATTTTGTAGTTTTCTTAAATGATTTAGGATTGCCTGTTAATGTTTTAAAGAGGTACTGCTTTAAGAACACAACCTGGGTCAACATAAGATAAGGAGTTATCACCTACAGGATAGAGAGATAGACATTAAAGCCCAGTGCTCTTTAATATAAGGCTGTTAACTTATTTGCTGGATGTTTAAGATTAAGTTTTAAAATTAAAGTTAAATTAAAAGGGCCAAGAAAACCAATATTTGGCTCTTGCCCTCTAAGTCAGTCTGTATCAGGGAATAGGGGACTTCTCCAAAGGGCTCTGCAACTCTAGGCCACATAACCTCCTGATCAGGGAGATTAATGAGACCAGTGGAGGACAGAAAGCCAATCAGTGCATTTGCTGTGAAGAGGAGGGTCATCAGAAAAGGGAGACATCCCTGATGCTTCCAAGGGAAGCCACATGGTCAAGCAAGGCCTGGACCCATCCTAGCGCAATGGCACTAGCAGAACTGAGAAGCTGCTGTGAAGTTCCCCGAGGACTCCCAGGGAAACTCAGCTGACTGTTAACAATAGATAGAAACAAAAGTCAGTTTGACTTGCTTCATCTTAAACACTTAGCAAAGACAGTCAAAGCCAAAGCACAGCTGTTCCTGGACATTTTAAATAATAATAATAGTTAAATGTAACTTCCAAAAATAAGTAAACTGGAGGCTACAAAAGAGATTCTCAGACAGGAATGCCTGATAACTATCAAAAGGAACTGCCAAAGTAGTTTTTAGTTTAAGGCCTTTATTTCTAACTTACACAGGTAGGCTTAGTGTTTGCAAGTATGGTTATCCAGCCCTAAGTAACAGAATTAAAGATTTCTCTATTAGACACAGGGGTCATACTAGTAAAAGGATTTTACAAGACCAGATGACATTAAATTATTAAACTGTATCTTAAGGAAAAGGACATCTGTAACCCTAAAAGTTAAATGTTGTGTTTACATCCCTGACATTTCTCGCAATGTGACAAATATCCTTAAAGATTTACATGCTCAGATAGAAGCCATGTCCTCAGCAACTTTGTCATGGAAACAATATCTTAGCTCCTAGTTCTTGGTACTTCCTGGTGGAAAACATTGTTAATCTTTGTCTTTGCCATCATACTCATTGGCATATTCCTGTGGTATGGCATTTATTGCTGCTGCATGGATATGGTTCCAATACTAATGAATTCTTGTTTCTCTTATAGACCATCCATCACTCAAATGGCCCTTCAGCCTATTACTTCTCAATCAGATGTATATCATGGACCACTCGATAGACCCGATTTTTAAAGGGGGACTCCAAACTGCTTGCCCCACACCGTCCCTTTTCAGCCTGAAGAAGCCAGAGAGATTCTCTTCGCCCCCCTTCCTTACAGCAGTAAGGAGTTCCCAACTTAGAGGGGGGAATGAAGCCAGATTTAAAGTTAGGTAGTCAGTGTAGTTAGGTAAATCGGGTCTAATATCGAGTGAAATCTAAAATGGAGACCATGCGGAGAATGACTCCTGGAAAACACAGGACAACTCATGGAAGTCCCGAAAAGGCCCTAGGCCAAAGTCCACCTCAAAGAAATGTTAATGAACAGCCCCCAGCAAAAAGGTGCTGACTCAGAAGTCCTTCCTGACCAGATTACTTCTTTGGCCCACCTGTGTCCCACCCCTCGGTCCTTCCCACCTACATTCCATCACTGAAAGAACTATAAAAAGGGGAGACAACATCCCTTCCACGGATTCCACCTCTTGGGTCCCCTTCTTCCTCCGGGAGAAGTCTTTTCTGCTGTCCTTTAATAAACTTCTAATTTCTACTCTGACCTTGCCTCGGCGTGCTTCTTTGGTGTTATTCTTCAACATTGGGGAAGCAAGAACTCGTCACCGGTCAACAGCGGTAACATATTGGAGGTCCCACCGAGATTCTACACCGAGGTAAGTGCACACACCCCATGTCTGTTTGAGGTGCATCTTTCTCTCTATTTCTTTCTGGAGGGTAAGGTGGGAACCCGACGGCTACTTAAACGCAATTAGTGCAGCCGCCACTCTTCAAGACTCGGGTGAGAGGTTTCCCGGCCTAGGCAGCTCTCAATCACCTGTTCAATACAGAGCAGGCATGTTGGGTTCTGCCAAAGCCGCTTCCAACTTTTCTGTCTGGGCCTGGAGAGCAATTGGCGTAAGTACACAGTGTCCCGAATCCCGATCTGCCTCGGATGCGTGGAGGTGGAGGAAGGAGTTTGGAACAACTGCGGAATTCCGGTCTGGGCTACACTCAGAGGATTCCTAAGGTTCCTTTCTCTTGAGCCCCTTTCCGACAGCCCTCAGGGGTATCTAGGGTGATCGGTAGATGAATGGCACTGAGGGAAAGCCCCAATCACATTTGCCTCTGTATGGGCCATGCAACACTCCCAACCCCGCATCCATTCCTCCTGGATGCTCCCCTTCCTTCGCAGGTCAGAAATGTTAGCAATTCAGGTTGTAGGACTGAGAGAAAGGCATGGGATAATTAGCAAAATCTGCCCAGGTTCCCTAAGATGCATAGGTAAATTTCACTAGTCTGTTTTATCGCCCCAATGTTTAAAATGTGTTGTGTTCCCTAAGCTGCTAGAGAGGCATTTTTAGAATCAACTCCTCTGGTAATCTGCTACCTTACAACCAGTAGATATCCCTTAACACTTAGGAGGCTCCTTTAGTCTACAGAGCAAAGGCAATGAAAGAGCACACGATTCTCTTTTGCAATGGGTTTTTAGTGGCCGGGAGGATAAGCAGTAATGCCCTTAAGTCTGAATCCTCCCAGGGTCTCTGGCACAGGGCAAACTGAGACCCTAGCACTTTGCTAAAGGGGACCAGAAACCCCTTGGCAAAGCAAGGTGAGAGACGGGTTTTCTGGACCGTTTAGGAAGCTCAAACTTAGGGAGACGTCCCTAATGAGAACAGTTTTCTCTGGCGCAGCGTGGGCGCCTGAGTCCTGTTCTTCTCACTCAGACGGGAGCTTCTCTCTCTCCAATACGCCAGGTGCACCACTAGCCTGCGTATTGAAAAATTGGGATAAATTTGAACCTCAGACGCTCAAGAAAAAGCACCTTATTTTCTTGGCCTGGCCTCAATACAAACACTCTGATGAAGAAACCTGGCCACCAGAGGGAAATATCAATTTTAATACAATTTTACATTTTGATAAAATTTACAAAAAAGGAAATGGTGTGAGGTGCTGTATGTTCAGATTTTCTTTGCTCTAAGGGAAAATCCTAAATTATGCCAACAGTGTAAAGTAGACTTAGCTATGATATCTGCCATGAAGAGAAAAAATCTTGGACTCACTGAGGAAAAAGAATCAAGAGAAAAATTTGGGCCGATCAAAGTACATACCCCCTTCCCCCTTCAAGACCTAAGGCAGATAAAAACTGACTCTACTGGAAAGTTAGGAGATATGCCAGATTGCCTGGGATTGGATCTATCCAAAGGAGCTAATCCTGTAAGTAAAAGGGAAACTGAGGATTCCCAGCAGCTGCCAGAGCCATTTTCGCTTTGGGGAATTTCCTCATTCTTCCCTGCACTGTAAGGATTGCTCCATCTCTGTCCACTTAAAAAGAAGGGACACTGAATGCAGTAAAGTCAGTCACACTGAGACCCTTGATTTTACACCCATAGTTGCCCCTCTGTGAAAACATCTGGTCCACTCATGGGAAATCTAAGGTGCCACTGATAGGAGTCATAATTAAATGGAAGTTAAAAACCCGGAGAGATTTTTTTCTTATCTGGTCTGTTTTAAAGGTTATTATAAGTTGTTTCTTGGGGATGATCTTGGCTAAATGTGTGTCTAAAAGATGATTTTTTTATTGTAACATCTGGTATCTAAATGAGTTTGAAGCATTGCATAATCTTGCAGTTAAAAGTTGGGGTTAGGTAATTGTTTAGTTTGATTTCAGATAATTCATGCCAGAGAACTTAAATACTTAGGATAGAAAATTGGAAGTAGTAACTCCCAATCATTTAGTTTTATTTTGAACTGGGTAGCCTGAGAAGATTTCACTAGGTGTACCAGTGCATTAACTTGGGCAAGGATAGTAAATTATGATATGTTATCTGTTCCCCTCAGTGTGTAAGATTTAGGAAAAATGATGAATTGGAACGTTGGTCTGGCTTATTGAAATAACATTGAATAGCAACAGTCTTAAATTTTTAAAGCTTAATTTTGGATATACATGGTAGTGTGTGGTTCTCTTTTAAGATTTTTTCAGGTGATTTAATGTAACTTAATACTACTTTAGGAACTTCAGAACAAAGGAAGTGACTTAATGATCCTAAAGAAATTTCTTCTGATAGTAGAGATCCTATTTTCAGTTTTGTGTGAGCAAGTTTTTCTAGTGTAGGAAAATGTAAAGGTATGAAATTTTGTAAATTGTATCTTAAACTTGTATCATAATTTTCAACATCCAAACCTGAAAATTGTGACTTATGGTTAAAATGCCTTAGGCGTGAGGTTTCTGCTCAGAATTCCAGTTTTCCCAGTTCCTTCCAGACCTCAGCCAGGACTTAAGCTGATATGCAAACAGAAGAAGCCTGGGGCTCAACAGAGGGCAGATTTCAGGCCCAAGGAAAAAAAAAGAGTTAAAGTATCTTTTTACCTGAACTCAAACTAGACCCCAACCAAAAAGTAAATTATATGGTATTTACTAATTACTGGCCAGTCATCTTTTTTTAGGACTCTTGCTTTTTCTTAGATTCTGTATTTTTTTGAGCTCGTGATTTTGATCCTACAGACAAGTCAATGTTTTTCTGATAAGTTCTATTTTTGATCAACTGGAGTTTTTTTTAAACATTGCAATGAGATTTCACCTGAAAAAGCTAAGGCCTTTACTATTGTGTTGTGTTACACTTGTGTTACGTGTTGTATGTCGGTATGTCTTTGTGTATGTCTATATCATGCAGGGATATGACAATTGACAGATGAGGAGCGCTCATGAAAAATTTTTAAAAAATGGATCCAAATATCTTTGATTCACGTGATTCAAATGGTTCAATTTAAATTGGGTAAACAGATGAAAGTAAAGATGTCTTTAAAATTAAGCTTATAAGTTTTTCTAGATGTTCAAAAAGGCCCTAATAAAATGTTAAATCTGCTTAAATTCAAAAAATTTACAAGTATTCAAAATGTGAACAGAAGGTTAACAGATAAAAGAAACTAGAAGGTTCTAGATATGGATTTAATAGAGGGAAAATGTGTTTCTGGATAAGAGTATATGATTAAGTAATTAAGAGGGTTTAAGTAAATGATATAAAAAAGGTCTGTGTAAGTTGCTTATAAGTGTAGGTTTTTGAACAAGTAATCTTAAAGAAATTAAACAGCTGGTCAAACAAGTGCTGTTGTTTTAGAGAATTGTGCTATGTTATTTCTTTAAAAAGCTAAACTTGATTAATATAAAAACATCAATGTAATTGTGGTGTTAATGTGTCCATATCTTCCAGGTATAGAAGTCTATAAGGTAGAAGCTTTAGAAAGAGCATTATATCAAGCTGGTGTTCTCAAGTTGTATGGTAATTTTAGGCTTAAAAAAGAAAAACATGTTGGAGATTTATTTATATCATTTGTGTTCTATAACTGGACTTGTTATCAATAAGATATGTAAAGTTCTATGTTACTTTTTACACTGAGATACAATTTAAATGTATTTTTAAGTTAATGAGAGCCTAATCTTTGTGAAGGTTTTATTGCAAAACACAAAAGTACTTTGCTACTTTTCTACAAAAGGTTAAAAGCTTTCAGTCTTTCTTTAATTCATGTTTTAGATGTGATATTCATGTTGTGTTTGCTCAAGTTCACAACAATTTATGTAGGCTTTGTAAAATGATGTTTGAAAAGCAAAGATCAGTGATCAGTTTCAGAACTACAGTACTTAAGATTTATGAAAAGCCCTGCCTTACTTGAGATAAGGCTCTGTCCCATCTCACTACATGTGAAAGTGACTATGAAAGAAGTAGGCCAGATTTCAGTACAGTTAAAGTTGTGTCCAAAAGTAGTTTTTTGCCAAGATTATTAGGATCTCAAACAGGGAATTATGATGTATAACCCTGCCAGAATTCAAGGTAGCTATTATATAAGCTAAATGTTTTTACTCTTGATAATTTTATTTTGTAGTTTTCTTAAATGATTTAGGATTGCCTGTTAATGTTTTAAAGAGGTACTGCTTTAAGAACACAACCTGGGTCAACATAAGATAAGGAGTTATCACCTACAGGATAGAGAGATAGACATTAAAGCCCAGTGCTCTTTAATATAAGGCTGTTAACTTATTTGCTGGATGTTTAAGATTAAGTTTTAAAATTAAAGTTAAATTAAAAGGGCCAAGAAAACCAATATTTGGCTCTTGCCCTCTAAGTCAGTCTGTATCAGGGAATAGGGGACTTCTCCAAAGGGCTCTGCAACTCTAGGCCACATAACCTCCTGATCAGGGAGATTAATGAGACCAGTGGAGGACAGAAAGCCAATCAGTGCATTTGCTGTGAAGAGGAGGGTCATCAGAAAAGGGAGACATCCCTGATGCTTCCAAGGGAAGCCACATGGTCAAGCAAGGCCTGGACCCATCCTAGCGCAATGGCACTAGCAGAACTGAGAAGCTGCTGTGAAGTTCCCCGAGGACTCCCAGGGAAACTCAGCTGACTGTTAACAATAGATAGAAACAAAAGTCAGTTTGACTTGCTTCATCTTAAACACTTAGCAAAGACAGTCAAAGCCAAAGCACAGCTGTTCCTGGACATTTTAAATAATAATAATAGTTAAATGTAACTTCCAAAAATAAGTAAACTGGAGGCTACAAAAGAGATTCTCAGACAGGAATGCCTGATAACTATCAAAAGGAACTGCCAAAGTAGTTTTTAGTTTAAGGCCTTTATTTCTAACTTACACAGGTAGGCTTAGTGTTTGCAAGTATGGTTATCCAGCCCTAAGTAACAGAATTAAAGATTTCTCTATTAGACACAGGGGTCATACTAGTAAAAGGATTTTACAAGACCAGATGACATTAAATTATTAAACTGTATCTTAAGGAAAAGGACATCTGTAACCCTAAAAGTTAAATGTTGTGTTTACATCCCTGACATTTCTCGCAATGTGACAAATATCCTTAAAGATTTACATGCTCAGATAGAAGCCATGTCCTCAGCAACTTTGTCATGGAAACAATATCTTAGCTCCTAGTTCTTGGTACTTCCTGGTGGAAAACATTGTTAATCTTTGTCTTTGCCATCATACTCATTGGCATATTCCTGTGGTATGGCATTTATTGCTGCTGCATGGATATGGTTCCAATACTAATGAATTCTTGTTTCTCTTATAGACCATCCATCACTCAAATGGCCCTTCAGCCTATTACTTCTCAATCAGATGTATATCATGGACCACTCGATAGACCCGATTTTTAAAGGGGGACTCCAAACTGCTTGCCCCACACCGTCCCTTTTCAGCCTGAAGAAGCCAGAGAGATTCTCTTCGCCCCCCTTCCTTACAGCAGTAAGGAGTTCCCAACTTAGAGGGGGGAATGAAGCCAGATTTAAAGTTAGGTAGTCAGTGTAGTTAGGTAAATCGGGTCTAATATCGAGTGAAATCTAAAATGGAGACCATGCGGAGAATGACTCCTGGAAAACACAGGACAACTCATGGAAGTCCCGAAAAGGCCCTAGGCCAAAGTCCACCTCAAAGAAATGTTAATGAACAGCCCCCAGCAAAAAGGTGCTGACTCAGAAGTCCTTCCTGACCAGATTACTTCTTTGGCCCACCTGTGTCCCACCCCTCGGTCCTTCCCACCTACATTCCATCACTGAAAGAACTATAAAAAGGGGAGACAACATCCCTTCCACGGATTCCACCTCTTGGGTCCCCTTCTTCCTCCGGGAGAAGTCTTTTCTGCTGTCCTTTAATAAACTTCTAATTTCTACTCTGACCTTGCCTCGGCGTGCTTCTTTGGTGTTATTCTTCAACATTGGGGAAGCAAGAACTCGTCACCGGTCAACAGCGGTAACATATTGGAGGTCCCACCGAGATTCTACACCGAGGTAAGTGCACACACCCCATGTCTGTTTGAGGTGCATCTTTCTCTCTATTTCTTTCTGGAGGGTAAGGTGGGAACCCGACGGCTACTTAAACGCAATTAGTGCAGCCGCCACTCTTCAAGACTCGGGTGAGAGGTTTCCCGGCCTAGGCAGCTCTCAATCACCTGTTCAATACAGAGCAGGCATGTTGGGTTCTGCCAAAGCCGCTTCCAACTTTTCTGTCTGGGCCTGGAGAGCAATTGGCGTAAGTACACAGTGTCCCGAATCCCGATCTGCCTCGGATGCGTGGAGGTGGAGGAAGGAGTTTGGAACAACTGCGGAATTCCGGTCTGGGCTACACTCAGAGGATTCCTAAGGTTCCTTTCTCTTGAGCCCCTTTCCGACAGCCCTCAGGGGTATCTAGGGTGATCGGTAGATGAATGGCACTGAGGGAAAGCCCCAATCACATTTGCCTCTGTATGGGCCATGCAACACTCCCAACCCCGCATCCATTCCTCCTGGATGCTCCCCTTCCTTCGCAGGTCAGAAATGTTAGCAATTCAGGTTGTAGGACTGAGAGAAAGGCATGGGATAATTAGCAAAATCTGCCCAGGTTCCCTAAGATGCATAGGTAAATTTCACTAGTCTGTTTTATCGCCCCAATGTTTAAAATGTGTTGTGTTCCCTAAGCTGCTAGAGAGGCATTTTTAGAATCAACTCCTCTGGTAATCTGCTACCTTACAACCAGTAGATATCCCTTAACACTTAGGAGGCTCCTTTAGTCTACAGAGCAAAGGCAATGAAAGAGCACACGATTCTCTTTTGCAATGGGTTTTTAGTGGCCGGGAGGATAAGCAGTAATGCCCTTAAGTCTGAATCCTCCCAGGGTCTCTGGCACAGGGCAAACTGAGACCCTAGCACTTTGCTAAAGGGGACCAGAAACCCCTTGGCAAAGCAAGGTGAGAGACGGGTTTTCTGGACCGTTTAGGAAGCTCAAACTTAGGGAGACGTCCCTAATGAGAACAGTTTTCTCTGGCGCAGCGTGGGCGCCTGAGTCCTGTTCTTCTCACTCAGACGGGAGCTTCTCTCTCTCCAATACGCCAGGTGCACCACTAGCCTGCGTATTGAAAAATTGGGATAAATTTGAACCTCAGACGCTCAAGAAAAAGCACCTTATTTTCTTGGCCTGGCCTCAATACAAACACTCTGATGAAGAAACCTGGCCACCAGAGGGAAATATCAATTTTAATACAATTTTACATTTTGATAAAATTTACAAAAAAGGAAATGGTGTGAGGTGCTGTATGTTCAGATTTTCTTTGCTCTAAGGGAAAATCCTAAATTATGCCAACAGTGTAAAGTAGACTTAGCTATGATATCTGCCATGAAGAGAAAAAATCTTGGACTCACTGAGGAAAAAGAATCAAGAGAAAAATTTGGGCCGATCAAAGTACATACCCCCTTCCCCCTTCAAGACCTAAGGCAGATAAAAACTGACTCTACTGGAAAGTTAGGAGATATGCCAGATTGCCTGGGATTGGATCTATCCAAAGGAGCTAATCCTGTAAGTAAAAGGGAAACTGAGGATTCCCAGCAGCTGCCAGAGCCATTTTCGCTTTGGGGAATTTCCTCATTCTTCCCTGCACTGTAAGGATTGCTCCATCTCTGTCCACTTAAAAAGAAGGGACACTGAATGCAGTAAAGTCAGTCACACTGAGACCCTTGATTTTACACCCATAGTTGCCCCTCTGTGAAAACATCTGGTCCACTCATGGGAAATCTAAGGTGCCACTGATAGGAGTCATAATTAAATGGAAGTTAAAAACCCGGAGAGATTTTTTTCTTATCTGGTCTGTTTTAAAGGTTATTATAAGTTGTTTCTTGGGGATGATCTTGGCTAAATGTGTGTCTAAAAGATGATTTTTTTATTGTAACATCTGGTATCTAAATGAGTTTGAAGCATTGCATAATCTTGCAGTTAAAAGTTGGGGTTAGGTAATTGTTTAGTTTGATTTCAGATAATTCATGCCAGAGAACTTAAATACTTAGGATAGAAAATTGGAAGTAGTAACTCCCAATCATTTAGTTTTATTTTGAACTGGGTAGCCTGAGAAGATTTCACTAGGTGTACCAGTGCATTAACTTGGGCAAGGATAGTAAATTATGATATGTTATCTGTTCCCCTCAGTGTGTAAGATTTAGGAAAAATGATGAATTGGAACGTTGGTCTGGCTTATTGAAATAACATTGAATAGCAACAGTCTTAAATTTTTAAAGCTTAATTTTGGATATACATGGTAGTGTGTGGTTCTCTTTTAAGATTTTTTCAGGTGATTTAATGTAACTTAATACTACTTTAGGAACTTCAGAACAAAGGAAGTGACTTAATGATCCTAAAGAAATTTCTTCTGATAGTAGAGATCCTATTTTCAGTTTTGTGTGAGCAAGTTTTTCTAGTGTAGGAAAATGTAAAGGTATGAAATTTTGTAAATTGTATCTTAAACTTGTATCATAATTTTCAACATCCAAACCTGAAAATTGTGACTTATGGTTAAAATGCCTTAGGCGTGAGGTTTCTGCTCAGAATTCCAGTTTTCCCAGTTCCTTCCAGACCTCAGCCAGGACTTAAGCTGATATGCAAACAGAAGAAGCCTGGGGCTCAACAGAGGGCAGATTTCAGGCCCAAGGAAAAAAAAAGAGTTAAAGTATCTTTTTACCTGAACTCAAACTAGACCCCAACCAAAAAGTAAATTATATGGTATTTACTAATTACTGGCCAGTCATCTTTTTTTAGGACTCTTGCTTTTTCTTAGATTCTGTATTTTTTTGAGCTCGTGATTTTGATCCTACAGACAAGTCAATGTTTTTCTGATAAGTTCTATTTTTGATCAACTGGAGTTTTTTTTAAACATTGCAATGAGATTTCACCTGAAAAAGCTAAGGCCTTTACTATTGTGTTGTGTTACACTTGTGTTACGTGTTGTATGTCGGTATGTCTTTGTGTATGTCTATATCATGCAGGGATATGACAATTGACAGATGAGGAGCGCTCATGAAAAATTTTTAAAAAATGGATCCAAATATCTTTGATTCACGTGATTCAAATGGTTCAATTTAAATTGGGTAAACAGATGAAAGTAAAGATGTCTTTAAAATTAAGCTTATAAGTTTTTCTAGATGTTCAAAAAGGCCCTAATAAAATGTTAAATCTGCTTAAATTCAAAAAATTTACAAGTATTCAAAATGTGAACAGAAGGTTAACAGATAAAAGAAACTAGAAGGTTCTAGATATGGATTTAATAGAGGGAAAATGTGTTTCTGGATAAGAGTATATGATTAAGTAATTAAGAGGGTTTAAGTAAATGATATAAAAAAGGTCTGTGTAAGTTGCTTATAAGTGTAGGTTTTTGAACAAGTAATCTTAAAGAAATTAAACAGCTGGTCAAACAAGTGCTGTTGTTTTAGAGAATTGTGCTATGTTATTTCTTTAAAAAGCTAAACTTGATTAATATAAAAACATCAATGTAATTGTGGTGTTAATGTGTCCATATCTTCCAGGTATAGAAGTCTATAAGGTAGAAGCTTTAGAAAGAGCATTATATCAAGCTGGTGTTCTCAAGTTGTATGGTAATTTTAGGCTTAAAAAAGAAAAACATGTTGGAGATTTATTTATATCATTTGTGTTCTATAACTGGACTTGTTATCAATAAGATATGTAAAGTTCTATGTTACTTTTTACACTGAGATACAATTTAAATGTATTTTTAAGTTAATGAGAGCCTAATCTTTGTGAAGGTTTTATTGCAAAACACAAAAGTACTTTGCTACTTTTCTACAAAAGGTTAAAAGCTTTCAGTCTTTCTTTAATTCATGTTTTAGATGTGATATTCATGTTGTGTTTGCTCAAGTTCACAACAATTTATGTAGGCTTTGTAAAATGATGTTTGAAAAGCAAAGATCAGTGATCAGTTTCAGAACTACAGTACTTAAGATTTATGAAAAGCCCTGCCTTACTTGAGATAAGGCTCTGTCCCATCTCACTACATGTGAAAGTGACTATGAAAGAAGTAGGCCAGATTTCAGTACAGTTAAAGTTGTGTCCAAAAGTAGTTTTTTGCCAAGATTATTAGGATCTCAAACAGGGAATTATGATGTATAACCCTGCCAGAATTCAAGGTAGCTATTATATAAGCTAAATGTTTTTACTCTTGATAATTTTATTTTGTAGTTTTCTTAAATGATTTAGGATTGCCTGTTAATGTTTTAAAGAGGTACTGCTTTAAGAACACAACCTGGGTCAACATAAGATAAGGAGTTATCACCTACAGGATAGAGAGATAGACATTAAAGCCCAGTGCTCTTTAATATAAGGCTGTTAACTTATTTGCTGGATGTTTAAGATTAAGTTTTAAAATTAAAGTTAAATTAAAAGGGCCAAGAAAACCAATATTTGGCTCTTGCCCTCTAAGTCAGTCTGTATCAGGGAATAGGGGACTTCTCCAAAGGGCTCTGCAACTCTAGGCCACATAACCTCCTGATCAGGGAGATTAATGAGACCAGTGGAGGACAGAAAGCCAATCAGTGCATTTGCTGTGAAGAGGAGGGTCATCAGAAAAGGGAGACATCCCTGATGCTTCCAAGGGAAGCCACATGGTCAAGCAAGGCCTGGACCCATCCTAGCGCAATGGCACTAGCAGAACTGAGAAGCTGCTGTGAAGTTCCCCGAGGACTCCCAGGGAAACTCAGCTGACTGTTAACAATAGATAGAAACAAAAGTCAGTTTGACTTGCTTCATCTTAAACACTTAGCAAAGACAGTCAAAGCCAAAGCACAGCTGTTCCTGGACATTTTAAATAATAATAATAGTTAAATGTAACTTCCAAAAATAAGTAAACTGGAGGCTACAAAAGAGATTCTCAGACAGGAATGCCTGATAACTATCAAAAGGAACTGCCAAAGTAGTTTTTAGTTTAAGGCCTTTATTTCTAACTTACACAGGTAGGCTTAGTGTTTGCAAGTATGGTTATCCAGCCCTAAGTAACAGAATTAAAGATTTCTCTATTAGACACAGGGGTCATACTAGTAAAAGGATTTTACAAGACCAGATGACATTAAATTATTAAACTGTATCTTAAGGAAAAGGACATCTGTAACCCTAAAAGTTAAATGTTGTGTTTACATCCCTGACATTTCTCGCAATGTGACAAATATCCTTAAAGATTTACATGCTCAGATAGAAGCCATGTCCTCAGCAACTTTGTCATGGAAACAATATCTTAGCTCCTAGTTCTTGGTACTTCCTGGTGGAAAACATTGTTAATCTTTGTCTTTGCCATCATACTCATTGGCATATTCCTGTGGTATGGCATTTATTGCTGCTGCATGGATATGGTTCCAATACTAATGAATTCTTGTTTCTCTTATAGACCATCCATCACTCAAATGGCCCTTCAGCCTATTACTTCTCAATCAGATGTATATCATGGACCACTCGATAGACCCGATTTTTAAAGGGGGACTCCAAACTGCTTGCCCCACACCGTCCCTTTTCAGCCTGAAGAAGCCAGAGAGATTCTCTTCGCCCCCCTTCCTTACAGCAGTAAGGAGTTCCCAACTTAGAGGGGGGAATGAAGCCAGATTTAAAGTTAGGTAGTCAGTGTAGTTAGGTAAATCGGGTCTAATATCGAGTGAAATCTAAAATGGAGACCATGCGGAGAATGACTCCTGGAAAACACAGGACAACTCATGGAAGTCCCGAAAAGGCCCTAGGCCAAAGTCCACCTCAAAGAAATGTTAATGAACAGCCCCCAGCAAAAAGGTGCTGACTCAGAAGTCCTTCCTGACCAGATTACTTCTTTGGCCCACCTGTGTCCCACCCCTCGGTCCTTCCCACCTACATTCCATCACTGAAAGAACTATAAAAAGGGGAGACAACATCCCTTCCACGGATTCCACCTCTTGGGTCCCCTTCTTCCTCCGGGAGAAGTCTTTTCTGCTGTCCTTTAATAAACTTCTAATTTCTACTCTGACCTTGCCTCGGCGTGCTTCTTTGGTGTTATTCTTCAACATTGGGGAAGCAAGAACTCGTCACCGGTCAACAGCGGTAACATATTGGAGGTCCCACCGAGATTCTACACCGAGGTAAGTGCACACACCCCATGTCTGTTTGAGGTGCATCTTTCTCTCTATTTCTTTCTGGAGGGTAAGGTGGGAACCCGACGGCTACTTAAACGCAATTAGTGCAGCCGCCACTCTTCAAGACTCGGGTGAGAGGTTTCCCGGCCTAGGCAGCTCTCAATCACCTGTTCAATACAGAGCAGGCATGTTGGGTTCTGCCAAAGCCGCTTCCAACTTTTCTGTCTGGGCCTGGAGAGCAATTGGCGTAAGTACACAGTGTCCCGAATCCCGATCTGCCTCGGATGCGTGGAGGTGGAGGAAGGAGTTTGGAACAACTGCGGAATTCCGGTCTGGGCTACACTCAGAGGATTCCTAAGGTTCCTTTCTCTTGAGCCCCTTTCCGACAGCCCTCAGGGGTATCTAGGGTGATCGGTAGATGAATGGCACTGAGGGAAAGCCCCAATCACATTTGCCTCTGTATGGGCCATGCAACACTCCCAACCCCGCATCCATTCCTCCTGGATGCTCCCCTTCCTTCGCAGGTCAGAAATGTTAGCAATTCAGGTTGTAGGACTGAGAGAAAGGCATGGGATAATTAGCAAAATCTGCCCAGGTTCCCTAAGATGCATAGGTAAATTTCACTAGTCTGTTTTATCGCCCCAATGTTTAAAATGTGTTGTGTTCCCTAAGCTGCTAGAGAGGCATTTTTAGAATCAACTCCTCTGGTAATCTGCTACCTTACAACCAGTAGATATCCCTTAACACTTAGGAGGCTCCTTTAGTCTACAGAGCAAAGGCAATGAAAGAGCACACGATTCTCTTTTGCAATGGGTTTTTAGTGGCCGGGAGGATAAGCAGTAATGCCCTTAAGTCTGAATCCTCCCAGGGTCTCTGGCACAGGGCAAACTGAGACCCTAGCACTTTGCTAAAGGGGACCAGAAACCCCTTGGCAAAGCAAGGTGAGAGACGGGTTTTCTGGACCGTTTAGGAAGCTCAAACTTAGGGAGACGTCCCTAATGAGAACAGTTTTCTCTGGCGCAGCGTGGGCGCCTGAGTCCTGTTCTTCTCACTCAGACGGGAGCTTCTCTCTCTCCAATACGCCAGGTGCACCACTAGCCTGCGTATTGAAAAATTGGGATAAATTTGAACCTCAGACGCTCAAGAAAAAGCACCTTATTTTCTTGGCCTGGCCTCAATACAAACACTCTGATGAAGAAACCTGGCCACCAGAGGGAAATATCAATTTTAATACAATTTTACATTTTGATAAAATTTACAAAAAAGGAAATGGTGTGAGGTGCTGTATGTTCAGATTTTCTTTGCTCTAAGGGAAAATCCTAAATTATGCCAACAGTGTAAAGTAGACTTAGCTATGATATCTGCCATGAAGAGAAAAAATCTTGGACTCACTGAGGAAAAAGAATCAAGAGAAAAATTTGGGCCGATCAAAGTACATACCCCCTTCCCCCTTCAAGACCTAAGGCAGATAAAAACTGACTCTACTGGAAAGTTAGGAGATATGCCAGATTGCCTGGGATTGGATCTATCCAAAGGAGCTAATCCTGTAAGTAAAAGGGAAACTGAGGATTCCCAGCAGCTGCCAGAGCCATTTTCGCTTTGGGGAATTTCCTCATTCTTCCCTGCACTGTAAGGATTGCTCCATCTCTGTCCACTTAAAAAGAAGGGACACTGAATGCAGTAAAGTCAGTCACACTGAGACCCTTGATTTTACACCCATAGTTGCCCCTCTGTGAAAACATCTGGTCCACTCATGGGAAATCTAAGGTGCCACTGATAGGAGTCATAATTAAATGGAAGTTAAAAACCCGGAGAGATTTTTTTCTTATCTGGTCTGTTTTAAAGGTTATTATAAGTTGTTTCTTGGGGATGATCTTGGCTAAATGTGTGTCTAAAAGATGATTTTTTTATTGTAACATCTGGTATCTAAATGAGTTTGAAGCATTGCATAATCTTGCAGTTAAAAGTTGGGGTTAGGTAATTGTTTAGTTTGATTTCAGATAATTCATGCCAGAGAACTTAAATACTTAGGATAGAAAATTGGAAGTAGTAACTCCCAATCATTTAGTTTTATTTTGAACTGGGTAGCCTGAGAAGATTTCACTAGGTGTACCAGTGCATTAACTTGGGCAAGGATAGTAAATTATGATATGTTATCTGTTCCCCTCAGTGTGTAAGATTTAGGAAAAATGATGAATTGGAACGTTGGTCTGGCTTATTGAAATAACATTGAATAGCAACAGTCTTAAATTTTTAAAGCTTAATTTTGGATATACATGGTAGTGTGTGGTTCTCTTTTAAGATTTTTTCAGGTGATTTAATGTAACTTAATACTACTTTAGGAACTTCAGAACAAAGGAAGTGACTTAATGATCCTAAAGAAATTTCTTCTGATAGTAGAGATCCTATTTTCAGTTTTGTGTGAGCAAGTTTTTCTAGTGTAGGAAAATGTAAAGGTATGAAATTTTGTAAATTGTATCTTAAACTTGTATCATAATTTTCAACATCCAAACCTGAAAATTGTGACTTATGGTTAAAATGCCTTAGGCGTGAGGTTTCTGCTCAGAATTCCAGTTTTCCCAGTTCCTTCCAGACCTCAGCCAGGACTTAAGCTGATATGCAAACAGAAGAAGCCTGGGGCTCAACAGAGGGCAGATTTCAGGCCCAAGGAAAAAAAAAGAGTTAAAGTATCTTTTTACCTGAACTCAAACTAGACCCCAACCAAAAAGTAAATTATATGGTATTTACTAATTACTGGCCAGTCATCTTTTTTTAGGACTCTTGCTTTTTCTTAGATTCTGTATTTTTTTGAGCTCGTGATTTTGATCCTACAGACAAGTCAATGTTTTTCTGATAAGTTCTATTTTTGATCAACTGGAGTTTTTTTTAAACATTGCAATGAGATTTCACCTGAAAAAGCTAAGGCCTTTACTATTGTGTTGTGTTACACTTGTGTTACGTGTTGTATGTCGGTATGTCTTTGTGTATGTCTATATCATGCAGGGATATGACAATTGACAGATGAGGAGCGCTCATGAAAAATTTTTAAAAAATGGATCCAAATATCTTTGATTCACGTGATTCAAATGGTTCAATTTAAATTGGGTAAACAGATGAAAGTAAAGATGTCTTTAAAATTAAGCTTATAAGTTTTTCTAGATGTTCAAAAAGGCCCTAATAAAATGTTAAATCTGCTTAAATTCAAAAAATTTACAAGTATTCAAAATGTGAACAGAAGGTTAACAGATAAAAGAAACTAGAAGGTTCTAGATATGGATTTAATAGAGGGAAAATGTGTTTCTGGATAAGAGTATATGATTAAGTAATTAAGAGGGTTTAAGTAAATGATATAAAAAAGGTCTGTGTAAGTTGCTTATAAGTGTAGGTTTTTGAACAAGTAATCTTAAAGAAATTAAACAGCTGGTCAAACAAGTGCTGTTGTTTTAGAGAATTGTGCTATGTTATTTCTTTAAAAAGCTAAACTTGATTAATATAAAAACATCAATGTAATTGTGGTGTTAATGTGTCCATATCTTCCAGGTATAGAAGTCTATAAGGTAGAAGCTTTAGAAAGAGCATTATATCAAGCTGGTGTTCTCAAGTTGTATGGTAATTTTAGGCTTAAAAAAGAAAAACATGTTGGAGATTTATTTATATCATTTGTGTTCTATAACTGGACTTGTTATCAATAAGATATGTAAAGTTCTATGTTACTTTTTACACTGAGATACAATTTAAATGTATTTTTAAGTTAATGAGAGCCTAATCTTTGTGAAGGTTTTATTGCAAAACACAAAAGTACTTTGCTACTTTTCTACAAAAGGTTAAAAGCTTTCAGTCTTTCTTTAATTCATGTTTTAGATGTGATATTCATGTTGTGTTTGCTCAAGTTCACAACAATTTATGTAGGCTTTGTAAAATGATGTTTGAAAAGCAAAGATCAGTGATCAGTTTCAGAACTACAGTACTTAAGATTTATGAAAAGCCCTGCCTTACTTGAGATAAGGCTCTGTCCCATCTCACTACATGTGAAAGTGACTATGAAAGAAGTAGGCCAGATTTCAGTACAGTTAAAGTTGTGTCCAAAAGTAGTTTTTTGCCAAGATTATTAGGATCTCAAACAGGGAATTATGATGTATAACCCTGCCAGAATTCAAGGTAGCTATTATATAAGCTAAATGTTTTTACTCTTGATAATTTTATTTTGTAGTTTTCTTAAATGATTTAGGATTGCCTGTTAATGTTTTAAAGAGGTACTGCTTTAAGAACACAACCTGGGTCAACATAAGATAAGGAGTTATCACCTACAGGATAGAGAGATAGACATTAAAGCCCAGTGCTCTTTAATATAAGGCTGTTAACTTATTTGCTGGATGTTTAAGATTAAGTTTTAAAATTAAAGTTAAATTAAAAGGGCCAAGAAAACCAATATTTGGCTCTTGCCCTCTAAGTCAGTCTGTATCAGGGAATAGGGGACTTCTCCAAAGGGCTCTGCAACTCTAGGCCACATAACCTCCTGATCAGGGAGATTAATGAGACCAGTGGAGGACAGAAAGCCAATCAGTGCATTTGCTGTGAAGAGGAGGGTCATCAGAAAAGGGAGACATCCCTGATGCTTCCAAGGGAAGCCACATGGTCAAGCAAGGCCTGGACCCATCCTAGCGCAATGGCACTAGCAGAACTGAGAAGCTGCTGTGAAGTTCCCCGAGGACTCCCAGGGAAACTCAGCTGACTGTTAACAATAGATAGAAACAAAAGTCAGTTTGACTTGCTTCATCTTAAACACTTAGCAAAGACAGTCAAAGCCAAAGCACAGCTGTTCCTGGACATTTTAAATAATAATAATAGTTAAATGTAACTTCCAAAAATAAGTAAACTGGAGGCTACAAAAGAGATTCTCAGACAGGAATGCCTGATAACTATCAAAAGGAACTGCCAAAGTAGTTTTTAGTTTAAGGCCTTTATTTCTAACTTACACAGGTAGGCTTAGTGTTTGCAAGTATGGTTATCCAGCCCTAAGTAACAGAATTAAAGATTTCTCTATTAGACACAGGGGTCATACTAGTAAAAGGATTTTACAAGACCAGATGACATTAAATTATTAAACTGTATCTTAAGGAAAAGGACATCTGTAACCCTAAAAGTTAAATGTTGTGTTTACATCCCTGACATTTCTCGCAATGTGACAAATATCCTTAAAGATTTACATGCTCAGATAGAAGCCATGTCCTCAGCAACTTTGTCATGGAAACAATATCTTAGCTCCTAGTTCTTGGTACTTCCTGGTGGAAAACATTGTTAATCTTTGTCTTTGCCATCATACTCATTGGCATATTCCTGTGGTATGGCATTTATTGCTGCTGCATGGATATGGTTCCAATACTAATGAATTCTTGTTTCTCTTATAGACCATCCATCACTCAAATGGCCCTTCAGCCTATTACTTCTCAATCAGATGTATATCATGGACCACTCGATAGACCCGATTTTTAAAGGGGGACTCCAAACTGCTTGCCCCACACCGTCCCTTTTCAGCCTGAAGAAGCCAGAGAGATTCTCTTCGCCCCCCTTCCTTACAGCAGTAAGGAGTTCCCAACTTAGAGGGGGGAATGAAGCCAGATTTAAAGTTAGGTAGTCAGTGTAGTTAGGTAAATCGGGTCTAATATCGAGTGAAATCTAAAATGGAGACCATGCGGAGAATGACTCCTGGAAAACACAGGACAACTCATGGAAGTCCCGAAAAGGCCCTAGGCCAAAGTCCACCTCAAAGAAATGTTAATGAACAGCCCCCAGCAAAAAGGTGCTGACTCAGAAGTCCTTCCTGACCAGATTACTTCTTTGGCCCACCTGTGTCCCACCCCTCGGTCCTTCCCACCTACATTCCATCACTGAAAGAACTATAAAAAGGGGAGACAACATCCCTTCCACGGATTCCACCTCTTGGGTCCCCTTCTTCCTCCGGGAGAAGTCTTTTCTGCTGTCCTTTAATAAACTTCTAATTTCTACTCTGACCTTGCCTCGGCGTGCTTCTTTGGTGTTATTCTTCAACATTGGGGAAGCAAGAACTCGTCACCGGTCAACAGCGGTAACATATTGGAGGTCCCACCGAGATTCTACACCGAGGTAAGTGCACACACCCCATGTCTGTTTGAGGTGCATCTTTCTCTCTATTTCTTTCTGGAGGGTAAGGTGGGAACCCGACGGCTACTTAAACGCAATTAGTGCAGCCGCCACTCTTCAAGACTCGGGTGAGAGGTTTCCCGGCCTAGGCAGCTCTCAATCACCTGTTCAATACAGAGCAGGCATGTTGGGTTCTGCCAAAGCCGCTTCCAACTTTTCTGTCTGGGCCTGGAGAGCAATTGGCGTAAGTACACAGTGTCCCGAATCCCGATCTGCCTCGGATGCGTGGAGGTGGAGGAAGGAGTTTGGAACAACTGCGGAATTCCGGTCTGGGCTACACTCAGAGGATTCCTAAGGTTCCTTTCTCTTGAGCCCCTTTCCGACAGCCCTCAGGGGTATCTAGGGTGATCGGTAGATGAATGGCACTGAGGGAAAGCCCCAATCACATTTGCCTCTGTATGGGCCATGCAACACTCCCAACCCCGCATCCATTCCTCCTGGATGCTCCCCTTCCTTCGCAGGTCAGAAATGTTAGCAATTCAGGTTGTAGGACTGAGAGAAAGGCATGGGATAATTAGCAAAATCTGCCCAGGTTCCCTAAGATGCATAGGTAAATTTCACTAGTCTGTTTTATCGCCCCAATGTTTAAAATGTGTTGTGTTCCCTAAGCTGCTAGAGAGGCATTTTTAGAATCAACTCCTCTGGTAATCTGCTACCTTACAACCAGTAGATATCCCTTAACACTTAGGAGGCTCCTTTAGTCTACAGAGCAAAGGCAATGAAAGAGCACACGATTCTCTTTTGCAATGGGTTTTTAGTGGCCGGGAGGATAAGCAGTAATGCCCTTAAGTCTGAATCCTCCCAGGGTCTCTGGCACAGGGCAAACTGAGACCCTAGCACTTTGCTAAAGGGGACCAGAAACCCCTTGGCAAAGCAAGGTGAGAGACGGGTTTTCTGGACCGTTTAGGAAGCTCAAACTTAGGGAGACGTCCCTAATGAGAACAGTTTTCTCTGGCGCAGCGTGGGCGCCTGAGTCCTGTTCTTCTCACTCAGACGGGAGCTTCTCTCTCTCCAATACGCCAGGTGCACCACTAGCCTGCGTATTGAAAAATTGGGATAAATTTGAACCTCAGACGCTCAAGAAAAAGCACCTTATTTTCTTGGCCTGGCCTCAATACAAACACTCTGATGAAGAAACCTGGCCACCAGAGGGAAATATCAATTTTAATACAATTTTACATTTTGATAAAATTTACAAAAAAGGAAATGGTGTGAGGTGCTGTATGTTCAGATTTTCTTTGCTCTAAGGGAAAATCCTAAATTATGCCAACAGTGTAAAGTAGACTTAGCTATGATATCTGCCATGAAGAGAAAAAATCTTGGACTCACTGAGGAAAAAGAATCAAGAGAAAAATTTGGGCCGATCAAAGTACATACCCCCTTCCCCCTTCAAGACCTAAGGCAGATAAAAACTGACTCTACTGGAAAGTTAGGAGATATGCCAGATTGCCTGGGATTGGATCTATCCAAAGGAGCTAATCCTGTAAGTAAAAGGGAAACTGAGGATTCCCAGCAGCTGCCAGAGCCATTTTCGCTTTGGGGAATTTCCTCATTCTTCCCTGCACTGTAAGGATTGCTCCATCTCTGTCCACTTAAAAAGAAGGGACACTGAATGCAGTAAAGTCAGTCACACTGAGACCCTTGATTTTACACCCATAGTTGCCCCTCTGTGAAAACATCTGGTCCACTCATGGGAAATCTAAGGTGCCACTGATAGGAGTCATAATTAAATGGAAGTTAAAAACCCGGAGAGATTTTTTTCTTATCTGGTCTGTTTTAAAGGTTATTATAAGTTGTTTCTTGGGGATGATCTTGGCTAAATGTGTGTCTAAAAGATGATTTTTTTATTGTAACATCTGGTATCTAAATGAGTTTGAAGCATTGCATAATCTTGCAGTTAAAAGTTGGGGTTAGGTAATTGTTTAGTTTGATTTCAGATAATTCATGCCAGAGAACTTAAATACTTAGGATAGAAAATTGGAAGTAGTAACTCCCAATCATTTAGTTTTATTTTGAACTGGGTAGCCTGAGAAGATTTCACTAGGTGTACCAGTGCATTAACTTGGGCAAGGATAGTAAATTATGATATGTTATCTGTTCCCCTCAGTGTGTAAGATTTAGGAAAAATGATGAATTGGAACGTTGGTCTGGCTTATTGAAATAACATTGAATAGCAACAGTCTTAAATTTTTAAAGCTTAATTTTGGATATACATGGTAGTGTGTGGTTCTCTTTTAAGATTTTTTCAGGTGATTTAATGTAACTTAATACTACTTTAGGAACTTCAGAACAAAGGAAGTGACTTAATGATCCTAAAGAAATTTCTTCTGATAGTAGAGATCCTATTTTCAGTTTTGTGTGAGCAAGTTTTTCTAGTGTAGGAAAATGTAAAGGTATGAAATTTTGTAAATTGTATCTTAAACTTGTATCATAATTTTCAACATCCAAACCTGAAAATTGTGACTTATGGTTAAAATGCCTTAGGCGTGAGGTTTCTGCTCAGAATTCCAGTTTTCCCAGTTCCTTCCAGACCTCAGCCAGGACTTAAGCTGATATGCAAACAGAAGAAGCCTGGGGCTCAACAGAGGGCAGATTTCAGGCCCAAGGAAAAAAAAAGAGTTAAAGTATCTTTTTACCTGAACTCAAACTAGACCCCAACCAAAAAGTAAATTATATGGTATTTACTAATTACTGGCCAGTCATCTTTTTTTAGGACTCTTGCTTTTTCTTAGATTCTGTATTTTTTTGAGCTCGTGATTTTGATCCTACAGACAAGTCAATGTTTTTCTGATAAGTTCTATTTTTGATCAACTGGAGTTTTTTTTAAACATTGCAATGAGATTTCACCTGAAAAAGCTAAGGCCTTTACTATTGTGTTGTGTTACACTTGTGTTACGTGTTGTATGTCGGTATGTCTTTGTGTATGTCTATATCATGCAGGGATATGACAATTGACAGATGAGGAGCGCTCATGAAAAATTTTTAAAAAATGGATCCAAATATCTTTGATTCACGTGATTCAAATGGTTCAATTTAAATTGGGTAAACAGATGAAAGTAAAGATGTCTTTAAAATTAAGCTTATAAGTTTTTCTAGATGTTCAAAAAGGCCCTAATAAAATGTTAAATCTGCTTAAATTCAAAAAATTTACAAGTATTCAAAATGTGAACAGAAGGTTAACAGATAAAAGAAACTAGAAGGTTCTAGATATGGATTTAATAGAGGGAAAATGTGTTTCTGGATAAGAGTATATGATTAAGTAATTAAGAGGGTTTAAGTAAATGATATAAAAAAGGTCTGTGTAAGTTGCTTATAAGTGTAGGTTTTTGAACAAGTAATCTTAAAGAAATTAAACAGCTGGTCAAACAAGTGCTGTTGTTTTAGAGAATTGTGCTATGTTATTTCTTTAAAAAGCTAAACTTGATTAATATAAAAACATCAATGTAATTGTGGTGTTAATGTGTCCATATCTTCCAGGTATAGAAGTCTATAAGGTAGAAGCTTTAGAAAGAGCATTATATCAAGCTGGTGTTCTCAAGTTGTATGGTAATTTTAGGCTTAAAAAAGAAAAACATGTTGGAGATTTATTTATATCATTTGTGTTCTATAACTGGACTTGTTATCAATAAGATATGTAAAGTTCTATGTTACTTTTTACACTGAGATACAATTTAAATGTATTTTTAAGTTAATGAGAGCCTAATCTTTGTGAAGGTTTTATTGCAAAACACAAAAGTACTTTGCTACTTTTCTACAAAAGGTTAAAAGCTTTCAGTCTTTCTTTAATTCATGTTTTAGATGTGATATTCATGTTGTGTTTGCTCAAGTTCACAACAATTTATGTAGGCTTTGTAAAATGATGTTTGAAAAGCAAAGATCAGTGATCAGTTTCAGAACTACAGTACTTAAGATTTATGAAAAGCCCTGCCTTACTTGAGATAAGGCTCTGTCCCATCTCACTACATGTGAAAGTGACTATGAAAGAAGTAGGCCAGATTTCAGTACAGTTAAAGTTGTGTCCAAAAGTAGTTTTTTGCCAAGATTATTAGGATCTCAAACAGGGAATTATGATGTATAACCCTGCCAGAATTCAAGGTAGCTATTATATAAGCTAAATGTTTTTACTCTTGATAATTTTATTTTGTAGTTTTCTTAAATGATTTAGGATTGCCTGTTAATGTTTTAAAGAGGTACTGCTTTAAGAACACAACCTGGGTCAACATAAGATAAGGAGTTATCACCTACAGGATAGAGAGATAGACATTAAAGCCCAGTGCTCTTTAATATAAGGCTGTTAACTTATTTGCTGGATGTTTAAGATTAAGTTTTAAAATTAAAGTTAAATTAAAAGGGCCAAGAAAACCAATATTTGGCTCTTGCCCTCTAAGTCAGTCTGTATCAGGGAATAGGGGACTTCTCCAAAGGGCTCTGCAACTCTAGGCCACATAACCTCCTGATCAGGGAGATTAATGAGACCAGTGGAGGACAGAAAGCCAATCAGTGCATTTGCTGTGAAGAGGAGGGTCATCAGAAAAGGGAGACATCCCTGATGCTTCCAAGGGAAGCCACATGGTCAAGCAAGGCCTGGACCCATCCTAGCGCAATGGCACTAGCAGAACTGAGAAGCTGCTGTGAAGTTCCCCGAGGACTCCCAGGGAAACTCAGCTGACTGTTAACAATAGATAGAAACAAAAGTCAGTTTGACTTGCTTCATCTTAAACACTTAGCAAAGACAGTCAAAGCCAAAGCACAGCTGTTCCTGGACATTTTAAATAATAATAATAGTTAAATGTAACTTCCAAAAATAAGTAAACTGGAGGCTACAAAAGAGATTCTCAGACAGGAATGCCTGATAACTATCAAAAGGAACTGCCAAAGTAGTTTTTAGTTTAAGGCCTTTATTTCTAACTTACACAGGTAGGCTTAGTGTTTGCAAGTATGGTTATCCAGCCCTAAGTAACAGAATTAAAGATTTCTCTATTAGACACAGGGGTCATACTAGTAAAAGGATTTTACAAGACCAGATGACATTAAATTATTAAACTGTATCTTAAGGAAAAGGACATCTGTAACCCTAAAAGTTAAATGTTGTGTTTACATCCCTGACATTTCTCGCAATGTGACAAATATCCTTAAAGATTTACATGCTCAGATAGAAGCCATGTCCTCAGCAACTTTGTCATGGAAACAATATCTTAGCTCCTAGTTCTTGGTACTTCCTGGTGGAAAACATTGTTAATCTTTGTCTTTGCCATCATACTCATTGGCATATTCCTGTGGTATGGCATTTATTGCTGCTGCATGGATATGGTTCCAATACTAATGAATTCTTGTTTCTCTTATAGACCATCCATCACTCAAATGGCCCTTCAGCCTATTACTTCTCAATCAGATGTATATCATGGACCACTCGATAGACCCGATTTTTAAAGGGGGACTCCAAACTGCTTGCCCCACACCGTCCCTTTTCAGCCTGAAGAAGCCAGAGAGATTCTCTTCGCCCCCCTTCCTTACAGCAGTAAGGAGTTCCCAACTTAGAGGGGGGAATGAAGCCAGATTTAAAGTTAGGTAGTCAGTGTAGTTAGGTAAATCGGGTCTAATATCGAGTGAAATCTAAAATGGAGACCATGCGGAGAATGACTCCTGGAAAACACAGGACAACTCATGGAAGTCCCGAAAAGGCCCTAGGCCAAAGTCCACCTCAAAGAAATGTTAATGAACAGCCCCCAGCAAAAAGGTGCTGACTCAGAAGTCCTTCCTGACCAGATTACTTCTTTGGCCCACCTGTGTCCCACCCCTCGGTCCTTCCCACCTACATTCCATCACTGAAAGAACTATAAAAAGGGGAGACAACATCCCTTCCACGGATTCCACCTCTTGGGTCCCCTTCTTCCTCCGGGAGAAGTCTTTTCTGCTGTCCTTTAATAAACTTCTAATTTCTACTCTGACCTTGCCTCGGCGTGCTTCTTTGGTGTTATTCTTCAACATTGGGGAAGCAAGAACTCGTCACCGGTCAACAGCGGTAACATATTGGAGGTCCCACCGAGATTCTACACCGAGGTAAGTGCACACACCCCATGTCTGTTTGAGGTGCATCTTTCTCTCTATTTCTTTCTGGAGGGTAAGGTGGGAACCCGACGGCTACTTAAACGCAATTAGTGCAGCCGCCACTCTTCAAGACTCGGGTGAGAGGTTTCCCGGCCTAGGCAGCTCTCAATCACCTGTTCAATACAGAGCAGGCATGTTGGGTTCTGCCAAAGCCGCTTCCAACTTTTCTGTCTGGGCCTGGAGAGCAATTGGCGTAAGTACACAGTGTCCCGAATCCCGATCTGCCTCGGATGCGTGGAGGTGGAGGAAGGAGTTTGGAACAACTGCGGAATTCCGGTCTGGGCTACACTCAGAGGATTCCTAAGGTTCCTTTCTCTTGAGCCCCTTTCCGACAGCCCTCAGGGGTATCTAGGGTGATCGGTAGATGAATGGCACTGAGGGAAAGCCCCAATCACATTTGCCTCTGTATGGGCCATGCAACACTCCCAACCCCGCATCCATTCCTCCTGGATGCTCCCCTTCCTTCGCAGGTCAGAAATGTTAGCAATTCAGGTTGTAGGACTGAGAGAAAGGCATGGGATAATTAGCAAAATCTGCCCAGGTTCCCTAAGATGCATAGGTAAATTTCACTAGTCTGTTTTATCGCCCCAATGTTTAAAATGTGTTGTGTTCCCTAAGCTGCTAGAGAGGCATTTTTAGAATCAACTCCTCTGGTAATCTGCTACCTTACAACCAGTAGATATCCCTTAACACTTAGGAGGCTCCTTTAGTCTACAGAGCAAAGGCAATGAAAGAGCACACGATTCTCTTTTGCAATGGGTTTTTAGTGGCCGGGAGGATAAGCAGTAATGCCCTTAAGTCTGAATCCTCCCAGGGTCTCTGGCACAGGGCAAACTGAGACCCTAGCACTTTGCTAAAGGGGACCAGAAACCCCTTGGCAAAGCAAGGTGAGAGACGGGTTTTCTGGACCGTTTAGGAAGCTCAAACTTAGGGAGACGTCCCTAATGAGAACAGTTTTCTCTGGCGCAGCGTGGGCGCCTGAGTCCTGTTCTTCTCACTCAGACGGGAGCTTCTCTCTCTCCAATACGCCAGGTGCACCACTAGCCTGCGTATTGAAAAATTGGGATAAATTTGAACCTCAGACGCTCAAGAAAAAGCACCTTATTTTCTTGGCCTGGCCTCAATACAAACACTCTGATGAAGAAACCTGGCCACCAGAGGGAAATATCAATTTTAATACAATTTTACATTTTGATAAAATTTACAAAAAAGGAAATGGTGTGAGGTGCTGTATGTTCAGATTTTCTTTGCTCTAAGGGAAAATCCTAAATTATGCCAACAGTGTAAAGTAGACTTAGCTATGATATCTGCCATGAAGAGAAAAAATCTTGGACTCACTGAGGAAAAAGAATCAAGAGAAAAATTTGGGCCGATCAAAGTACATACCCCCTTCCCCCTTCAAGACCTAAGGCAGATAAAAACTGACTCTACTGGAAAGTTAGGAGATATGCCAGATTGCCTGGGATTGGATCTATCCAAAGGAGCTAATCCTGTAAGTAAAAGGGAAACTGAGGATTCCCAGCAGCTGCCAGAGCCATTTTCGCTTTGGGGAATTTCCTCATTCTTCCCTGCACTGTAAGGATTGCTCCATCTCTGTCCACTTAAAAAGAAGGGACACTGAATGCAGTAAAGTCAGTCACACTGAGACCCTTGATTTTACACCCATAGTTGCCCCTCTGTGAAAACATCTGGTCCACTCATGGGAAATCTAAGGTGCCACTGATAGGAGTCATAATTAAATGGAAGTTAAAAACCCGGAGAGATTTTTTTCTTATCTGGTCTGTTTTAAAGGTTATTATAAGTTGTTTCTTGGGGATGATCTTGGCTAAATGTGTGTCTAAAAGATGATTTTTTTATTGTAACATCTGGTATCTAAATGAGTTTGAAGCATTGCATAATCTTGCAGTTAAAAGTTGGGGTTAGGTAATTGTTTAGTTTGATTTCAGATAATTCATGCCAGAGAACTTAAATACTTAGGATAGAAAATTGGAAGTAGTAACTCCCAATCATTTAGTTTTATTTTGAACTGGGTAGCCTGAGAAGATTTCACTAGGTGTACCAGTGCATTAACTTGGGCAAGGATAGTAAATTATGATATGTTATCTGTTCCCCTCAGTGTGTAAGATTTAGGAAAAATGATGAATTGGAACGTTGGTCTGGCTTATTGAAATAACATTGAATAGCAACAGTCTTAAATTTTTAAAGCTTAATTTTGGATATACATGGTAGTGTGTGGTTCTCTTTTAAGATTTTTTCAGGTGATTTAATGTAACTTAATACTACTTTAGGAACTTCAGAACAAAGGAAGTGACTTAATGATCCTAAAGAAATTTCTTCTGATAGTAGAGATCCTATTTTCAGTTTTGTGTGAGCAAGTTTTTCTAGTGTAGGAAAATGTAAAGGTATGAAATTTTGTAAATTGTATCTTAAACTTGTATCATAATTTTCAACATCCAAACCTGAAAATTGTGACTTATGGTTAAAATGCCTTAGGCGTGAGGTTTCTGCTCAGAATTCCAGTTTTCCCAGTTCCTTCCAGACCTCAGCCAGGACTTAAGCTGATATGCAAACAGAAGAAGCCTGGGGCTCAACAGAGGGCAGATTTCAGGCCCAAGGAAAAAAAAAGAGTTAAAGTATCTTTTTACCTGAACTCAAACTAGACCCCAACCAAAAAGTAAATTATATGGTATTTACTAATTACTGGCCAGTCATCTTTTTTTAGGACTCTTGCTTTTTCTTAGATTCTGTATTTTTTTGAGCTCGTGATTTTGATCCTACAGACAAGTCAATGTTTTTCTGATAAGTTCTATTTTTGATCAACTGGAGTTTTTTTTAAACATTGCAATGAGATTTCACCTGAAAAAGCTAAGGCCTTTACTATTGTGTTGTGTTACACTTGTGTTACGTGTTGTATGTCGGTATGTCTTTGTGTATGTCTATATCATGCAGGGATATGACAATTGACAGATGAGGAGCGCTCATGAAAAATTTTTAAAAAATGGATCCAAATATCTTTGATTCACGTGATTCAAATGGTTCAATTTAAATTGGGTAAACAGATGAAAGTAAAGATGTCTTTAAAATTAAGCTTATAAGTTTTTCTAGATGTTCAAAAAGGCCCTAATAAAATGTTAAATCTGCTTAAATTCAAAAAATTTACAAGTATTCAAAATGTGAACAGAAGGTTAACAGATAAAAGAAACTAGAAGGTTCTAGATATGGATTTAATAGAGGGAAAATGTGTTTCTGGATAAGAGTATATGATTAAGTAATTAAGAGGGTTTAAGTAAATGATATAAAAAAGGTCTGTGTAAGTTGCTTATAAGTGTAGGTTTTTGAACAAGTAATCTTAAAGAAATTAAACAGCTGGTCAAACAAGTGCTGTTGTTTTAGAGAATTGTGCTATGTTATTTCTTTAAAAAGCTAAACTTGATTAATATAAAAACATCAATGTAATTGTGGTGTTAATGTGTCCATATCTTCCAGGTATAGAAGTCTATAAGGTAGAAGCTTTAGAAAGAGCATTATATCAAGCTGGTGTTCTCAAGTTGTATGGTAATTTTAGGCTTAAAAAAGAAAAACATGTTGGAGATTTATTTATATCATTTGTGTTCTATAACTGGACTTGTTATCAATAAGATATGTAAAGTTCTATGTTACTTTTTACACTGAGATACAATTTAAATGTATTTTTAAGTTAATGAGAGCCTAATCTTTGTGAAGGTTTTATTGCAAAACACAAAAGTACTTTGCTACTTTTCTACAAAAGGTTAAAAGCTTTCAGTCTTTCTTTAATTCATGTTTTAGATGTGATATTCATGTTGTGTTTGCTCAAGTTCACAACAATTTATGTAGGCTTTGTAAAATGATGTTTGAAAAGCAAAGATCAGTGATCAGTTTCAGAACTACAGTACTTAAGATTTATGAAAAGCCCTGCCTTACTTGAGATAAGGCTCTGTCCCATCTCACTACATGTGAAAGTGACTATGAAAGAAGTAGGCCAGATTTCAGTACAGTTAAAGTTGTGTCCAAAAGTAGTTTTTTGCCAAGATTATTAGGATCTCAAACAGGGAATTATGATGTATAACCCTGCCAGAATTCAAGGTAGCTATTATATAAGCTAAATGTTTTTACTCTTGATAATTTTATTTTGTAGTTTTCTTAAATGATTTAGGATTGCCTGTTAATGTTTTAAAGAGGTACTGCTTTAAGAACACAACCTGGGTCAACATAAGATAAGGAGTTATCACCTACAGGATAGAGAGATAGACATTAAAGCCCAGTGCTCTTTAATATAAGGCTGTTAACTTATTTGCTGGATGTTTAAGATTAAGTTTTAAAATTAAAGTTAAATTAAAAGGGCCAAGAAAACCAATATTTGGCTCTTGCCCTCTAAGTCAGTCTGTATCAGGGAATAGGGGACTTCTCCAAAGGGCTCTGCAACTCTAGGCCACATAACCTCCTGATCAGGGAGATTAATGAGACCAGTGGAGGACAGAAAGCCAATCAGTGCATTTGCTGTGAAGAGGAGGGTCATCAGAAAAGGGAGACATCCCTGATGCTTCCAAGGGAAGCCACATGGTCAAGCAAGGCCTGGACCCATCCTAGCGCAATGGCACTAGCAGAACTGAGAAGCTGCTGTGAAGTTCCCCGAGGACTCCCAGGGAAACTCAGCTGACTGTTAACAATAGATAGAAACAAAAGTCAGTTTGACTTGCTTCATCTTAAACACTTAGCAAAGACAGTCAAAGCCAAAGCACAGCTGTTCCTGGACATTTTAAATAATAATAATAGTTAAATGTAACTTCCAAAAATAAGTAAACTGGAGGCTACAAAAGAGATTCTCAGACAGGAATGCCTGATAACTATCAAAAGGAACTGCCAAAGTAGTTTTTAGTTTAAGGCCTTTATTTCTAACTTACACAGGTAGGCTTAGTGTTTGCAAGTATGGTTATCCAGCCCTAAGTAACAGAATTAAAGATTTCTCTATTAGACACAGGGGTCATACTAGTAAAAGGATTTTACAAGACCAGATGACATTAAATTATTAAACTGTATCTTAAGGAAAAGGACATCTG